>NC_061114.1:84842757-84914444 GCF_002878395.1 Capsicum annuum | reverse complement strand
AAGGTCATAAGGAACCTCTAGAACAAAGATGAGTTGAAAATTTTTTCATATATGATTTTATCATGGTCAAATTCAAACTACTGTGACTCACATAATATGAAGATATTTATAGATCAATACCTACCAAATTAATGGTCTTTGAGTCTTTTTCCAATGCCACTTACTATGCATCTATTGAATACCATCATAAAATGGTAAGATCTTTTTACTAGAGGGTGTCCATCTACCCGTTACAAATGGATAAGGTTGATGGTCTGTAAACTACATGACAGTCTATCAACTAGATGATGTTATCATCAAGCTTGTATAGTGAGCTAAAAAATTAGCCTAAATTTGAGAGTTAGGATGACTGTTCATACGGGGACTGACAGGTCATCACCTTGACCATCTCACAGATTTTTCAGCATTTTAAACAGTTTTCAGTGGGATAATTTTGTTATGTTTTATCCCAAGACCTTACTTAAATAACCCAATGCAAGTTATTTCATAGAAAAACAATGAAAATTTATCTCCCATACCACTTCCTTCTCTAAAACTCCCACTCTCAATTTAAATAATAAAGCTAGGTCATTTTAAGCTCAATGATTCTCCTGAATTCTTTTCTCAAGGTATGTAAAGCAATTTTCCTTCAACCTAATTTTCAAGAGTATGTTTCCTTTATCTTTATTTGTACCAAATTATGAATATAAAACTAACGTTGGGAGTTATTCCATGATAGAAAAAAAGATTAGGGTTTTATGACTACTTTCTACATTAAATTACTTTTCGTTATTTACGTAAATGGGTGTGGAGAGTATTACTTGAACTGTGAGTTTACTCTTGTTTGAATATAAATTTATGATTATTTGAGGGAGTTTATTTACATTCTAATGCTTTAGAGAAATATTGAATAAGTTATTTTTCCTTTATCTTTAAACAAATTTCAAAATGCGTTTTACGTGAGGCAAAATGATTTTTTACGTTCTATCCTTATTATGATGGGGCATAGGAATTTTAAACAATTACAATGATTATAAAAGATGGAATGTTTGTCTTGCAAGTCCTGGTACGAAGATAACAATTAAATAAATTACCCTAAGTATATGAAATATTTTTGAAGAATGACTTATGTTTTGAAAAGGTTAAAATATGTTCTTATAGAGATTAGATGGTATCGAGAAGGTATGAGTTCAAATGGCTCATTAACAAAAACTATATTTGCCTGACGTAGGAATGGTTTGTCCTGAAATATTGATAAACTCACTATTTGGTTGCTTCTCATAGTAGAAAATAGAAGATAAGATTATGAGATATGATATACCTTATTCTATGTGGAAAATATGGATTAGAGGCTCAGTCGATCGAGTGACGATCGGAACAACATAACCTGTTGTGCATAAATAGAAGACAGTGATAGAATTTACTTCTAAATTAAAGAAATCAAATATTTGTATGACTTCAATTTTTCTTTGAAGTCTCTAATTATATCCTTTTATGTCTTGACTTCTACTTTTATGATTATTTTGTATAAAGCCTGTCTTATCATTTTTCTGTTTTGTATACCAATACATTCCATGTACTTATCATCGTCGAAAACTCTACTAGAGGTAAATGTTGAACCTAACTACCATCATAGTCAACCACAGAAGCACAAATCATGTCCTCCAACATATGAATAGTCCTTTCTACTTGCTCATCTGACTGTGGGTGAAAAGAAGTACTAAGACTCACCTTGGTCGACAATTCTTTCTAAAAAGACTTTGAAAATTTAGATGGAAACTGCATACCATGATCTAAGATTATAGAAACTGGTACCCCATGTAGTATTACAATCTCATAAAAATACAACCTCACATAATCCACAACAACGAAGGCAGTCCTCACTAGCAGAGAGTGAGTAAACTTTTTCATCTTATCCACGATGAATTAAATCGAATAATATAGGTTCCGACATAGAGGAAGATCATAAAAAAATCCATGTTGATTTCTTTCCACTTTCAGTCTAGTAACTCAATTTCAAGATACTATCCCCCGGGCTTCATGTTCTCAACTTGTACTTCTTGACACACCATGCACTTGGCCATAAAATTAGCCATATCCTTCTTCATATTGTTCCACTAATACATCTCCTTAAGGTTATGATACATTTTCATCAAACCAGGTTGTACAACATGGAGAGACTCATGTGCCTTAGACGAGATCCTTTCTCAAAAACAATCAATGACTTGAACACTTAATCTTTCTTGGTACCGCAAAGTACCATCACCACTAATCTAAAAGGCAACTACCTTTTTCCCACCAATATCACCCTTTATCCTTATCAAGATAGGATCTAACACTTGCTTCTCTTTGATTTCACAACCCAAAGATGACTCCACCACTTATTGAACGAACACACCACTATCCTCAAAGTCCAAGAGGCAAACTCTAAGGTTACCCAAATGGTGAATATCCTTCACCAACCACTGCTTCTCCATATCCACATAAGCTAGACTCCCCATGGATAACCTACTAAGAGTATCAGAACCTATGTTAGCTTTACCTGGATGGTATTGAAGACTTATGTGATAGTTCTAGAGAATCTCAAGAGACCTCCTTTTCTTGAGGTTAAGCTCTTTCTGAGTTATCACATACTGTAGGCTTTTATGATAAAAAAAGATGTCCACATGCACTCCATACAAATAATGATGCCATATTTTTAACAAGAACACCATAGCTAACAATTCCGAATTATGAGTTGGATAATTCCTCTCATGTACATTCAACTTTCTAGAGGCATGTGCACCCTTTGGTGATGGAGCTGAAGAGGATGCAATAGGAACCTTATTTTCCCAGAAGCAACCATACCTATTTGATAGTTTCTAAGTATATGTCCTGGCTGACCAGAGTTGAAGCACCTGTTCCTTCCTTCATTATAGAACCCCAACGCAAATAATCAAAAAATATACAAGGAGGAAATGAATGTGCCGACTGGGCCTTACTAGACAATGACTGGGCACCCTATTCCCTAAAGTTATCACCACCATAGAAATTCCTATCACTCGACATTTTTGGGTAAGGAGCACTATTCTTTTGCCACTTACTGCCAACCATGCCCCATTGATGTTGACCACCACTCTTCTCTGAAAATCTTAACTTTTTTCCTTGCCTCTAACATAACTCAGCCTGCTTCTTCTGTTCTTCCTCTACCCACTTTATGTACAAACCAACCAGGAGATATTCGTGTCTTTGATTAACAAGGTAGCCCCTTACTCTCAAGGATCAACTCACGAGACAATCCCGAATATTACTTTCTTATTCAGGCCCTCATTTCAAGCACCATCTCTGGAGCATACAGAGATCACTGGTGAAACTTCAAGGCATACTCCTTGACATCTTACCTTGTTTCAGATTAACAAACTCTTACGCTTATGTTTCCCTAAACTCCTAAGGAAAAAGAACATCCTAAAAAGCATTAGAGAAATTATCCCACAATGATGACTCATCAGTGTCACCACTTGGATAGTCCCATTACTCGTACCAAAATGAGAAGGACTAAAAGAAACTGATAAAATTCCCAAACAATCTAGAACTAGAACCTTAGACCGAGTATAGATACCATGAGTAGAGTGTGTCCTATCCATATTGTCCCCAGTTGGGAAGAGAAGTTTTTGGTACCTTCAGATCGTCGAGGCATGATTTGAAAAGTAAACAAATGAGAATTAGAGAAAAATTCACGACTTAGACTCCAAGCTTGAAAAATGAACACAAGAAAGTGAAACATTCCTAAATACCTTATAGCCTATCCCTAATGAGTATTGCGTACTACACACCCTTAAAAGAGACTCTACTCGACACGTCTTTGTGGACTCCCAATTGACCATAAAGCCTAGGGATCTGATACCTATCCGATATGACTCAAACTAGGGTTTAGTCATGTTAGATGCCTTAAGGCAATTCAGAATTGGAGACCACCCCCAATACCTAACCATAACCACTCTACACCTAATGTTTGATGAATTTCGAATATATATATATATATATATATAAATATATATATAAATATATAACATAACAAAATGGAACAATCATAAATCAAATACAATTAAATGGTGTCAGCTCCAATGCAAATACCAATGCCAACGCCGACACCAATACCTACACCACCCATAACAACCCAAAGTAGTCCTATAAAGCCTTTATCGGAAAGTAAATAATACCCGATCAGGACATGACCCCGACCATATCCAAAACCAAAGTCTTTGACATGAAAAAAATCTATAGAGAAATCCATAACATGAAATAGAGCCTTTCGGTATATGGAAGCTCACCACTTCAATCCAACATAAGTTGTCACCGAATCCAATCACTGAGAAGAAGTAGTACGGTCAGTTCCTGCACTGCGTGAGGATCCAACTCCTGAATATGGGTTAGCGAGTGAACGCTAGAATACACTCAGGAAAATGATAAAATAATGCCAATATTTGAAACCAAGTAAATACCCATATGAAAGCACATCCCTACATATAAATATATAATCCATGCCAGGAAAGAGAATTGGGTTTATCATGCCTTTAAAACCATTAACTTGGGTATTTGTAACTTAACCGTCCTATAACCATCCTCGGGCTATATGGATCCAGTGTTACCCCTTGAACGGGCACCAGTATGTGTAGCTACATAAACCAAAGATATGATAGGGGCACGGGATTCTCATGTACCCTTTACCCTCTATGATATATTTTTACAAGTATAACTTAGAGGATTCCCGTGTACCCTACAAATATATGGTCTCTATGACCAATCCTCATGTTGGCAAATGTTAGTTTCCAGTGTTCGTCCATTAGTTTCATGCCTTCACGGTTAGCTATCACAACCCGTCATTATTGCCTAATTAAAACCATTAGCACATAACCAGACCACCAATTCCCTATATTATTAACCAAGGCTATAAGATGTGGTATCATCATACCGACTAAAGCTTGCAAGCAATGTCCTTAGCGAATAACTTAGGGGATTCCCATATACCCCATAGGTTCCATTATTAAATTTACCTAGGGAATTCCCATGTACCCCATAAGGTTTTTAATTAAAGCCATGGCCACCAAGGCCTTACCATTTAGCCATTAAAACCATTTAACCAATTTACATTACATTACCATATTATACTATGTAAAGTTCTCAATGAACATCCAACTAGGTGATAAAAGCATTCTCATAGGCATTTTACCAAACATGTTGAGGGCATGTAGTTTCTAAAACCAAAACTAAGTACCAATTAACCATTCCCATGCAATAACATATTCAAACCATAGGTATAATATGAAAAACCATAAGTAAAACATGGTAAAACATAAATTAACCATTAATAACCAAAACCCCCAACATATAATTCAAAACCCACAAACATATCATCATTATGCCTTGAAAACCATTCATAAAACATGCCTTTAGTTGAACTAACAGTGATGGAGGAGTAACATGCCTTAGATACCAAAGATGATGGAGAGAAATCACCTTTGAAAGCCCGAATTGATATACTTGTTGAAAACCAAAGTGTTCTTTACCTTGGGGATTTGGGGAGTATTTGAAAGTCTATTTGATAGATAATAATTCCTTAAGAAAGTTATGAGATTTGGGTTTTAAGTTGGGAAAGAGGGAAAGTTTCCAGAATGCCCTCAACTTAAAAATGGTAAAAAGTGCGCAAGAGGGTATAACTCCCCCTTGACTCAGACATACAATTTATGAGTGGTACCAACCACTTGTACCCTAGACAGAATGGTGGAATTCAACACTATCAAACTTATGAACCCTAAGGACCAACTCATACTATGTAATTTGATAAGTACCCATAACTTGTACCCTAGGCATAATCCTCTAGGATAGATACATTAGATAACATACGAGTGAATCACCTAACTCATACCATCTCCATATTAGTCTTAAGATGTCCTCTCATACCTTGGACAAAATCTAACCGAACCACACTAATTATCATATGATTTGAATACTCTAAACCATACCACATCATACGACAAGTATCCATAAGTCGTATGATGTCAAAAATCTCAAAATCAAGAAATTTTCAAAGGATTAAATCCTAGGGTTTTTCAATTCTCCCCAACTTGGATCATTTGTCCTCAAATGATAGAACAATGTAGTAAAAGCATGATTTATACCCAAACACCTCGAATCTAGCCTTAACTATTTTTGAAACAACGATGTAAGAAAATCAATCTTTCTTTTAACAAAGTTTTTGCAAAAAAAAGGATGATGAAGAACACATACCTTCCACATGAATTTCCAAAGTAGAAAATAGGAATGGCTATTTAGACTTTATGTCCTCTTCCACTTCCCAAGTAGCCTCTTCAACCTTATGGTTCATCCCTGGAATATTGGCCGAAGTTACATCCTTGGTCCACAACCGATGAACCTACCTTTCCAAGATCTCAAATGGGACCTCCTCATAAGACAAAGAATACAAAATACAAATGTCCTTGATAGACACTAGTTGAGACGGATCTCCCATATACTTACTCAATAGAAACATGGAACACTGGACTAATGGAGTTCAAACTAGAAAGAAACTCCGACTTATACGCAACATTACTAACACTTTTCAAAAACATGTACAGACCAACATACCAGGGACTGAGTTTCCCCATCATACAAAACTACGTTACTCCCATCTTGAGAGACACATTCAAGAATACCTTATTCCCAACCCCAAACTCCAACTTTTATTACCTTACATACTTATAGGATTTTGGCAACTTTGGGCAGCCTTAAGCTTATCCCGAATCACCTTCACCTTATCCATGGCCTGGTAACCCAAATTTAGGCAAAATATCTCTGCCTCATCAACATCAAACCACCCAAGAGAGCATATATACCTCGCACTGTAAAAGGCTTTAAATAGATCCATTCCAATGATAAAGTAGTGGGTATTATTATAAGAAAACTCCACTAGATGTAAATGCTCAACCCAACTACCACCAAAGTCAATCACACAAGCATAAAACATCTCTCTAATGTTTGAATAACTTGCCCATACAACTGCTAGTGAAAATCTGTACTTAGACTCACCTTGGACCCAAAACCTTCCTGAAATGACCGCTAAAAGTGAGATGTAAACTCCATACCATGATCTAAGATGAAAGAAACTAGTACCCATGTAACTTCACAATCTCCTAAAGATACAACCTCGTATAATCCTCAAGCGAGAAGTTAGTCCTTACTAGCAAGAAATGAGAAGACTTTGTCATCCTATCCATGATGAGACAAATCAAATCAAATTAGTCCTAACATCGAGAAAGATTTATAATGAAATATTATTGATTAACTATCCCCTAGGCCTCATGTGCTCAACTTTTACATGTTGACACACCATACTTTTTGCCACAAAATTAGCCAAATCCCTCTTCATATTGCTCCCCCAATAATCTTCTTAAGGCTATGATACATTATCATAGAACCAGTATGAACAAATAGAGTGACTCATACACCTTAGAGAAGATCCTTTCTCGCAAACCATCGATGCCGAGAACATATATTCTCATTGGTAGAGCAAACTACTATCATTACTAATCTTGAAGTCCATTACATTCTACCCACCGACATCTCCCTTGATCCTCATCAAGACAGGATCTAACACTTGCTTCTTCCTAAGTTTAGCACCCAAAGAAGACTGCGCCACATTTTGAATAAACAAACTATAATCCTCAGAGTCCAAGAGGTGAACTCCAATGTTAGCCAAACAGTGAATATCCTTCACCTACTCAAGTTTCTCCTTATCCATATGAGCTAGACTCCCCATGGATAACCTACTAAAAGCATTAGCAACCACATTAGCTTTACTTAGATGGTAGTGAAGACTCATGCCATAGTCCTTAAAAAGCTCAAGTGACCTCCTTTACCTTAGGTTATTATCTTTATGAGTAAATACATACTGTAGTCTTTTATAATCAGAAAAGATGTGCACATGCACTCCAAACAAATAGTGACGCTAAATTTTCAACACGAACACCACAGCTAACAATTCTCAATCATGAATTGGATAATTCCTCACTAGTACCTTTAACTGTCTAAAGGTGTAAGCTATCACCTTTCCATGCTTCATCAAAATGTACCTAAGCCCCACACGAGATGCATCGCAGTAAACCATAAATACCTTAGTGCCATCAGGTAATATAAAAACTGGAGCCAAAGTTAGATTATCCTTCAGCTTCTCAAAACTACCCTAATAAACATCAGATAAAAAAATCTTTACCTTCTTTCGAGTCAATTTAGTTAATGGGGAAGCCAAAGAAGAAAAGCTCTCAACAAAACTCTTATAATAACCCGCTAAACCCAAGAAGCATCGAATATCATTTAGAGTTGTGGGTCTAGGCCACTTCCAAACCACTGCACCCTTTTGTGGATCCACCATGATCCCCTCACTGGAAATAATATAACCCATAAAAGTGACAACGTTTAACAAAAAATCATATTTAGAAATATTGGCATGCAAATATTGTTCTTTTAGAGTCTGTAACTCAACACAGAGGTGATTGGCATGATCTACCTCACTCTTAAAGTACACTAAAATGTCATCTATGAGGACAATGACAAATAGATTCAGAAATTGATGGAAAACCCTATTTATCAAATCTAAAAATGGCACTGGGGGTATTGGTCAACCGAAAAGATACAGCTAGAAACTCAAAATGCCCATAATGGGTCTGGAAAACTATTTTAAAGATATCAACCTCCCTAATCTTAAGCTGATGATACACAAAACAAAGATTAATATTGTATAAAAAGTTATCACCCTGCAACTGATCAAACAAATCATCTATCCTCGGAAGTGGGTACTTATTCTTTACCATTATCTTATTCTATTTCCAATAATCTATACGCATTCAAAAGGAACCATACTTCTTATGTATGAATAATACTAGTGCACCAGATACAAACATACTAGGATAGATAAAACCCTAATATTAAAGATCCTTTAAATGCTTTTTAAGCTTCTTCAACTCAGTTAGAGCCATATAATATAGGGTGATAGAATTTAGACAAGTATTTGGGACAAGATCAATCCCAAATTCAATCTCCCTATCCGAGAGAACACCCAAAAGATCATCAGGAAAGACCTTACGATATTCATTTACCACTGGGACATAATGCAAAGAAGGAACCCCTGAGTTAAAATCTTTAACCTATACTAGATGATAGAGAAAACCATTGGAGACTAATCTACGAGCTCTTAGATATGATATAAAATTCCTATTAGTATCTAGTGAACCACTCTCCCACTCAATAACCAGATCGTTAGGGAAATTAAAGACAACCTTATGGGTCCAAAGTCTAGAGATGTGCAGAACAAGTGCAACCAATCCATCCCCAATATGATATCAAAATCCACCATATCTAATTCAAACAAATCTACCGTAGTCTCTTTACTACAAATAGATACCACACACCCTTTATAGACTCTTTTAGTAGTCATAGAGTTACCCACCGAGGTAGAAATAGAAATGGGATTTGAAAAACAGTTCGAAACAAAACCAAAAAATGAATAGCCATAAATAGGGTCAGATAAGATGGAGTGCACCCCAAATCAAGAAAGCAATACACATTATAAGAGAAAAGTTTCAACATAATAGCTATGACATCAGGCGATGCCTTGGACCCTTATCGAGTAGTGAGAGAATAAAGACTATTTCGACCAGTGCCAAAACTAGATGGTGCACCCTTTGGTGCTGGAGCTAAAGAAAATGCAACAAAAATATTATTTAACCAGAGGAAACCTTACCTAATGGATAGTTTATTTACATATAGACTGCCTGACCACAATTAAAATATCTATCCCTTTCCTTATCATAGAACCCCAATGCAAACGACCAAAGAATCTACAAGAAGGATATGATGGAGATGACTGGACTTCACTGGCCTAAGACTAGGCACCCTGTGCCCAAAAATTATTGCCACCAGGGAAATGCCTATCACATGATGGATTTGGGAAGGAGCACTAACCGTAGAGAAGGAACCCAAGCTCCTTTAATTCTTCTTTGGACACTTACCACCATCCCTGTCACTCTATTATTGACCACTACCCTGCTCATAAAATCTAAACTTCTTTCCCTACATCTCACATAACTTAGAATACTTTTTTTTTCTCTATCCACTAAATGTATACAACCAACCTAAAGATATCCATATTATTGATTAAGAAGTTAACATGACTCTCAAGGATCAAATCATGAGCCACTACCAAAGAAAATATTCTCATTCAGTCCATCATATCAAATACCATATCGAGAGCATATCAAAAAAACTTGTGAAACTTCAAGGAATACTCTATGACCGATATCTTCCCCTATTTTAGATTAACAAAATCTTCCACTTTTCATCCCTCAACTCCTGAGAAAAGAAGTGATCCAAAACAGCATTAGAGAAATCTTCCCACAGTGATGACTTATGCCACCCTTTCCTAGTTTCATTCCTCATACCATTGGTACATCACAACCTTTAGCTGATATATGGCAAACTACACATCTTTTATATTCGTGACATGCATAACACTAAAAATATTTTCTATCTTATCTAAAAAACCTTGATGATCTTATTCCACCTTAACACCCACAAAAAGTTGGAGGGTTTAACCTCATGAACTGGCCAACCCTTGTGCCTCAAAAAATAGAGTAACAGATGCACCATGCTCAGCCTACGAAGCTATAGACTGAGAAATAATATAAATCGACTAATGAAACTCAACATTGGTCATGTTATCCTGAGGAGCCTATAGAGGAATAGAGGGAATTGGTGGAATTCTCAAACAATCTAGAACTAGACCCCTAGACTGAATTTGTATCCCATGGTAGAGCATGTCCCATCCACATTGTCAATAGTTGGAATAGAGAAGTTTCTAGGAGCTTTAGATCACCGAGGCATGATTTGGAAAATAAACAAATAAGAATTAGATAAGAATTTAAGACTTAGACTCCAAGCTTGAAAAAGGAACACAAAAAAGAGAGACATTCTTAAATGCCTTGTAGCCTCTCCTTTTTGAGTATGCCATACTACACACCCTTGGGTGCCTCCAGCCCAATTGGGAAAGGAGACCACTACCAATACCCAACCATAACCAGCCAATACATAATATTTGATCAATTTCGAATCTACATATTACATAAAATAATAAAAAAAATCATAAATCAAATACAATCAACTGGTGTCAACCCCAATACCAATACCAATAGCAATATTGACTCCAATATCGTTACTTCCCATACTAACCCAAAGTAATCCCATAAAGCCTCTATCTAAAATAAAATAATACTCAACCGAGAAATTCCCCAGATCATATCCAAAACTAAAGTCTGTGACATGAAAAAAGTAAGTAGCGAAATCCATAACAAGAAATGGAGCCTTCCAGAATATGGAAACTCACCACTTCAATCCAATACAAGTTGTCCCTAAATCTAATCAATGAGGAGAAAAAGAAGTATGGTTAGTTCCTCCATCTCTTGGGGATACATAACCCAAAGACAGGTTAGCAGGTGAACGCTAGCATGCACTCAGTATAAGGATAAAATAGTGCCAATATTTGAAACAAAATAAATAACCATTTGGAAGCACATCCATACATAAACATATATAATCTATACCAAGAAAGAGGATCATGTTTATCAAGCCTTTAAAACCATTAACCTGTGTATGTGCATCGTAGTAGTCTTAGAATCACCCATGGGCTATATGGGTCAAGTGTTAGCCCCTAAACGGATACTAGTGCGTGTAGCCGTATAAACTGAAGATATCATAGAGACAGGGGATTCCAGTGAATCCTTCACCCACTATGATATATTTATACAAGTATAATCTAGTGTATTCCCTATACCCCTCAAGTATATGATCGCCATGACCGTTAGTGTATTCCCTATACCCCTCAAGTATATGATCGCCATGACCAATCTTTATGTCGGCAAATATGAATTTCTAGTGTCCGTCCATTGGACTCATAGCTTCACGATTAGCTATCACAACCCACTATTATTGCCCAACTAAAACTATTAGCACACAACCAAACCACTAATTCCATATATTATTAAACAAGGCTACTATATCTTACAAGCAATGCACTTAGCCAATCACTTAGGGGATTTATATGTACCCAATAAGGTTTTTAATCAAAGCCATGGCCTCCAAGGCCTTACTATTTAGCCATTTAAACCATTTACCAATTTAGGTTCCATTACCAAATTATTCCATGCAAAGTGTACAATGAAAGTCCAACTAGGTAATAAAAGCATTCTCATAGGAATTTTAATAAACATGTTGAGGGTATATAGTTTCCAAAACAAAAACCAAGAACCAATTTACCATTCCCATGCAACCACATATTCAAATCACAATTATAATATGGAAAACCATATGTAATGCATTGGAAAATATAAATCAACCATTAATAACCAAAACCTCCAATATATAATTCAAAACCCAAAACCATAACATTATTATTCCATGAAAAACATTCATAAAATATTCATTTAGTTGAATTAACAATAAGGGAGAAGTAACATGCCTTACATACCAAAGAACACGGAGAGAAATTATCCTTGAAAACCCTAATTGATAAGCTTGATGAAAAACCTAACTATTCTTGAACTTAAGGATTTAGGAAGTGTTTCAGAATTTAATTGATCTATTTTTGTAACAAATGATGCCATACAAAAGTTATAAGATGTGGGCTTTAAGTTGGATAAAAAGGGAAATGTCAAGAATACCATCTGCTTAAAAGCTGAAAAAAGTTTGCGAAAGGGTAAAACTCCCCCCAACTGGTATACATCACTTACAAATGGTACCTACCACTCTACCCTAGATAAAATGATGGGCTTCAACAATGTCTAACATACGACCTCCAAGGACGAACTCATACTAAATCATATAACAAGTACACATAACTCATACCCTAGGTATAGTACTCTAGGCTAGGCACATTAAGAAGCATACGAGTGGCACATCTAACTCATACCATCTCCTTCTAAGTCTTATAATGTCCTATTAAACTTTGGATAGAATTTAACCAAACCATACTAATTATCAAATGAGTTGAGGATCCTAAACTATACCACATCATACAACATGTACCCACTAGTTGTATGATATCCAGAAGATCAAACTCAAGAAATTTTCTAAGTAAAATAACCCAAGTTGTTTCACTCCCATAAAGGGAGTGATGTGGTTTTGAATGAAAGAAAAGCTCAGTCCCCATTATACTAGCCCATATCGTATTTATGGCAAGTGGGCAGTGTGGATTGTGAATTATATTTGCCATCTAGTTTGGGTTTCATTAATCTAGTGTTTCATGTTTTGATATTAAAGGCATCCATGGGTGATCCTTCTTTGATTGTTGCTTTGGAGAGTGTTAGTGTTTTAGATTTCTTATCTTATGAGGAAGTCCCAGTTGTAATTTTTGATAAGGAAGTCCATCATTTAAGGACTAAGGATGTGGGTTTACTAAAAGTTCTATGTTGGAATCAAAAAGTTGAAGAAGCTACTTGGGAAGATGAAGAGGACATAAAGTCCAAATAGACATTCTTGTTTCCTGCTTTGGATAATCATTCTTGAGGTATCTGTAGTTCTTAATATCTTTGTTTTCTTGCCTTTGTTAAAGGAAAGTGTAACTGTGTCTTGTGTTAAATCATGTTAATAAATGCCTTAACTCATCATTCTTGGATGAATAATCCTAAGGAAGGGAGAATGTAACATCCCGAGATTTTTTGTCCCTAAAAAAAATCCTCGATCTTTGAGCTTACTGCCCAAGCTACGACTCATGCTATGAGTTGTAACGTGTCTATATGAGTCGTAGTACCCTAATCATAGGGTGACAGTGAAGATTGTCTTTGTTTCTGTCTTGGCTATGAGTTATGCCTAGTGAGTTGTATGGACTCTCTAAGAGTCATAGCGTGCCTACCATAACAAAACTAGTGTAATAGCTTAAGTTTCTTCTCATGGTATGATTAGGTCCCTATGAGTTTTATGTTGTATACACGAGTCATAGCATATGACTCGTAAGGTAACTAGTGAAGGGTCCTTGAGCTACTATTTTGACTATGACTCATGGTGAAGATTCAAAATTTGTCCATACGAGTCGTAAGGTGACTCATGGTCATTGGAAACCATTATTTAGCTTTAATTAAGGGTACTTTGGATATTTTCTCTATTCCTTAATTGTGCCCCATGAGCTAAAATCACTTTAAGGTATTATTGTCTCTCTAAAAAAATAAAAATATCTTCATAAACTCTCTTAAATCCCCAAGGTCTAGAACGCTTAGGGTTTCCAAAAAGTTGGTCAATTAGGCTCTCTAGGGTGATTTTTCTCCATTGTTCTGATACTCTAAGGCATGCTAGTCTTTCCCAAAGTTATTTTATGAAAATCTTGTGTTTTAAACGGTTTAATGGATAAATTTAAATGTGGATTTTAATATGGGTTGAGGGTTTTGGAATAGTTGATACTTGAATTGATTTCTCATGGTTTTCATTATTGGTCATGCTTTGAATTGAATGTTTTTGAAACTAATAGGGTGCATAGGTATGGGAATTGAAGTGGGGGTGGAGGTACTCTCTAAATTGCTGTTTTGAATTGGGAAATTGGTTTTTAATAATTTTGTTCCCTCAATCCACTCATGCAAATGGCATTAACTTGTGGAATTTTAACTTATTTTGACTTACTCACCTATAATATTACATTGCATAAATGGTTAAACAATGAACATGGATTTTAAAGTCCTTGTTGGCTATCTTTTGAATTAATGAAGAAAAGGGGTTGAGGCATTCCCCCAATTTGATTTGATAAACTAAAAGAGGTCAAGGCATTTTTCTAACTTGATTTAATGAATGAAAGGGGTTGAGACATTCCCCTAAATAAATGGAATTGTGATGGTATAATTATTAGCTTGGAACCTAAATAATATGACAATACATGAGGTGTTCCTTAATGCAGAATTCCTTGGTTAATGAATGGTTTATGTGAAACTCTTTATAATTTGGCTTAATGGGGGTTATGTAGCTACGTTGTAAAGGTGTGAGTCTTGAATAACTGACACTGGAAACTCATGTTTGCCAATGTGAGGGTTGGTCTTAATGACCACATTCATGGTTTAAATAATTGACATTACTGTATCTAGGATTGACGTGGGTTTCGGGCATTCCCTACTCTTCTTTGATACCTCCAATTTATGCGGCTAATACTCACTGGGCCCTTTTAGTAGAAAGAGCTGAACCAATATAGCCTATGGGTGCCTTTTTATGATGGTTGATTTACATAGTCTAGGTTAATGTTCTACCATCATGCTACACCTTATTCAGTACCCCAACATAAAATATTTATATGTATACATGAATGAAAATATGTACATTGAGTTTGAAATTGAACTTTTGTCTGGCACTACTTTAGCCTTATCATGAGTTAGATGTTAGTTCTCACCTCACTAGCCGTCTCCAAACACTATATCCCCATGCAATGTAGGGTTCGAAAGCGCTTCTACTTTCCTATTCAATAGTTGATGATTCCATAATTGTTCACGTGTCAGGTTGAAATAGTGAGCCTCCTTTTTCCGGAAGTCCAGATACTTCTTGCTTAATTATGTCAGACACTAAGTCCTTTTTGAACTAATTTTGGCTATCATTGGGGGCCTGTCCCAACTTAGGTTGATTATTGGTATTGTTTAGAGGTTTTGTGGATTACTTTGGTAGGTTTGGTTGTTGATATTCTCAGATTCTTTTGAGCTTTTACTTTTCTATCTTGTTATATGTTCGTAGTTCATTTTCTGCTCGGTGTGTTGTGTTTTGTTTGTCTAGGGAACGATGGTATCTCCAGTCCTTGGTGGACTTGAGATACCCATAACAGATAGGCTCTGGGTTGGTTGTGACAAATAGGTAATTCAAATCAATGCCATATATACCAAAAGTAGTGTTTTACAAAGTACAAAAAGGAAGTTAAAATAAGATATCAAAGCCGATAATTATATATATATACATAATAGATACAAAACATACAAAATAGGGCTTTAAAGAAACATGAAAAATAGAATATACAAAGTAAATGCAACCCTCCAACTGTTATCACTAGTAAAATAACTAGAATAGTCACACGAACCGACTAGGGGCCTTGTCGTAATGGATGTGACAAGTCCACAGGGACCAGAGACCAAGCCTGTTACCTAACATAACCTCCAACTTCTTGCCCTGAGTTGGCTAGTTTCGAGCATATAAAATGATAGTGTAACAATTCACTTGAAGACTCTAGGATGGGATCACAATCGTGACACCCAACAGAATCCAACCATCCCGTACCAACCATCCAACCCTACCAAACCAAACCAATATCGAAACAATGGCCATAAACTAGGCCATAACCAATTAAGTTCCAAAACATAATATGATTAATCCCAAAATAAAATACGATGGAACAGTGAGAAATTATGTCCAATGATGTCATTCCCAACTCCAATGTCACTATTAAGTCTGACACCAATACTGATCCCGGTCATTCTAACCCATAGCACTACCACAAAACCTCTAACCAAAAGAGTAAGAATATCCAATTGGGATAATCCTCCAAGCATAGCCAATACCAATATCTATAAATAAATTAGAATGTCTAAAAATCTACATAAAATTAAATAAAGCCTTCTGAAAAGATGGAATCTCACACCATCAATCCAACAACTCTCCCCGAGTTAATAAATATGTCAGAGGAGTAGAACTACCGGTTCCTGCATAGCGTGGGTATGCAGCTATCTGAAGACGGGTTAGCGAGTGATTGGTAGCATGAACACAGGATAATGATAAAATAAATGTCATTCATAAAACCAAGTAAAACTATCCATATGCACACAACATACATACATCAATATATATACATAACTATGCTATGAAAAGGGACCAGGTTTAGCATGCCATTAAAACCTTTACCTAGGCTGTGATCTTTGCCATCCTAAACACCCCATAGGCTATATGTGTTCAGCTCCCCCTATTGAAAGGGCGCCAGTGCGTGAAGCTTCATGCCCATGGAAGAAAAACTTCGATGACTAGTACATCCGTCAAATATAAAATGTGACATCATGCATACGGTCACCAAGACCAAACCTCAAATCGACAAATATGAGTTTCCAGCTTTGGTCCGCCTAAACTGCCACCTTCCACAACTTTGATACACACCTTGCCATTATTTCCCAATTTAAACCATTACCAAGCAACCAACCAATCCATTAAACATTTAATAACCATTATACTTGCAAGTTTTGTCTATAGACAACAATATAAAGGTTTAAGGGATTCCATATACCCCTCAAAATTTATAATTAACCAAAACCATGGCCACCACAGCCTTTCCAATCCATTTAAAATCATTTAAACTATTCATATCATTTAGGGTTCCATTACCAAGTTTAAACCACACATAAGTTCCATTGAAAAACCAATATTATAGGGCAAACATTGTTAAAGGAATTTTATCAAACACAGTAGGGGCCTAATATTTCCAAAACCAAAGTCCATTACCAAAGAACCATTCCCATGGAACTAATTATCCAAAACCACCACCAATTCATACAAAAGAATAATTAAAACATGGGAAAACCATAACCAATCATTTATAACCAAAAACCCCAAACCATATTTAAAAACCCAAAATCATACAACATTCAAATCATGAAAATATTGTATAAAACCATGCATTTTATTGGAACTAACAATAAGGAAGAGAACATGCCTTTATTGACAAATTAGATGGAGATAAACCACCAACAAGATCCCCAAATTAGTCCTCTAGTTGAAACCTTAGCTTTTTTGACCAAAATCTTTTAAGAAAATTATAGAGTGTTATAGGAGAGTTTTTAAGTGTTAATGAATAGAGTAATAGGGTAAATGGCCTCCCAAGAGAGTTAGAAGTCATGGGAACTAATTAGGATAAGTGGGAAAATGTCCAGGATATCCCCACTTAAGTTACACAAAATTCTATCATAGGGGTACGAATGACCCTCATGAGGCATATCCTTCGATATGAGTGGTATCCACAACTCATATCCTAAGCCTTAACCCTTGGGCCCAACACTGTCCCTCATATAACTCATCCTACCCAAGTCTTATTACTGGCATTTGAATCTCACCCTTTACTTGTATCCCTGGCAAGATAGAATCATAAAATATTTGCACACTATCCACCATACGAGTCCTGGGTAGGAATCGTTCCCTGGCTTAAGGCTCCAGGTCAGTCACTCGTACTCAGATATAACTAAATTTACCATGTATAAGGTTAATTAAAGGAATCAAATGATCTATATCGAACCATACAACTCATACCACCAAGTTGTACCTATTCCAGTGACCAAAATCTATCACTGTAACCAATACTGGTTAGTATACGACTAGACCATACCATTTGTACCCCAACATATGGCTTGTACCTATGAGTCATATTAGGTATAGAGACAAAAATTCCAGAAAATTTTCTAAGATTCAGAAACTAGGGTGTTTTAGTCTCCCCGACTAGGAACATTCATCCTCGAATGATGGAAAAGAAATGGGTAACTGCACGCACGAGTCATTTGAATTATCAAATATATTTCAAATCTTTAACAAAGTTTGAAAACATAAAGACAAGGATATTAATCCTTCCTTTAAAAAACTCAGAGAATAAAGATGTCTTAAAGACATACCTTTCACACGAATCCCAAGAGCAGAAAATAGATGCAGATGCTTGGACATTATGTCCTCCTCTACTTCCCATGTAGCTTCTTCCACCTTATGGTTCTTCCATAAAACCTTAACCGAATCCACTCCCTTGGTTCGCAACTGATGAACCTATTTCTCCAAAATCTCAATCGGGACCTCTTTATAAGAGAGAGAGTCTGAGATTCCCAACTTCTCCAAAGGAATAATCGAATAAGGATCACCAAGTTACTTCCTCAGCATGGAGACATAAAATATCGGATGAGCCAAGCTCAAGCTAGAATGTAACTCCAACTCATAAGAAACACTACGAACCTTTCGTAGAATCTCTTAAAGGCCAACATAACGGGATTGAGCTTTCCCTTCTTACCAAACCGCACTACTCCCTTCATGGGAGATACCTTGAGGAAAACCTTATCCCTAACCTCTAACTTCAAGTCTCTATGCTTAACATCTGCATAGGACTTTTGGTGAATTTAGGTATCCTTAAGCCTATCCCAAACCACTTTCTCCTTCTCCATAGCCTGGTAAACCAAGTTGGGAACAAGAATATCGACCTCCCTAAGCTCAAACCAACTAATAGGAGATATACACCTCCTACCATACAATGCCTCAAAAGCAGCCATACCAATACTAAAATGATAGCTATGGTTGTAAGAAAACTCTACCAAAGGTAGATGCTCAACCCAACTGCCACCATAATCAATCACACAAGCCCGAAGCATATCCTCCAAAATCTGAATAGTTCTCTTGTTGTCCATTTGTCTGCGGATGAAAAGTAGCACTCAGACTTACATTAGTCCCCAACCCTTTTTGAAAATACAGCCAGAAGTGAGGCATAAACTATTTACAAATATCATAAATAATCAAAATAAGAACTCCATGCAGTTTCACAATCTCCTGAAGATATAACTTCGCATAATCCTCTACCGATAAGATAGTTCTCACTGGCAAGAAGTGAGTAGACTTTGTTATCCTAACCACAATAACCTAATTCAAATCATAGTGATTCTGAGACCATGGAAGGCCGATAATGAAATCTATATTGATTACCTCCCATTTCCATTTGGGAAAAAAATCTCTTGAGGCAACCCACCAGGCATTATGTGCTTAACTTTAACTTGTTGACACACCAAGCACTTGACCATAAAATCAGCCACATCCCTTTTCATATCATTCCACCAATACATCTCCTTGAGATTATGATACATCTTTGTGGATCCGAGATAAACAACATAGAGCGCCTCATGCTCCTCAGCCAAAATTTTGTTCACAAACTATCAATATCAGGAGTGCACAACCTTTCTTCATACCGCAAAGTATCGTCACCACTGACGTCAAACATCATCACCTTTTGCCTACCAAATCACCCTTGATTTTTATCAATATAGGATTGAATACTTATTTCTCCTTGATCTCTACACTAAGAGATGATTGAACCACTTCTTGTACCGTTACTTCTCCATCCTTGGAGTCCAAAAGAAAAACTCCAAGATTAGCCAAGTGATGAATATCCTTCACCAACTCCCACTTTCCTTTCTCAACATGAGCCAAACTCCCAATGGACAACGTACTAAGAGTATCAACAACTATTTTATCCTTACTAGGGTGATTTTAAAGACTCAATCATAGTCCTTAAGAAGCTTTAACCATATCCTTTGCCTAAGATTGAGCTCCTTCTAGGTGAACACATATTGTAGACTCTTATGATATAAAAATATGTCCACGTGTACACCATACAAATAATTTTGCCATATTTTCAATGAAAACACAACTGCCAAGAGCTCTAAATGATGAGTTTGAAAATTCCTCTCATGTACCTACAGCTACCTAGAAGCATAGGCAATCACCTTCCCATGCTGCATCAACACACAACCAAGAACTACCTAAGATACATCATAATAGACCACAAACCCATCATTGCCTTCCGACAAAGTTAGAATTGGAGCCGAAGTCAGCTTATCTTTCAACTTCTAAAAACTCTCCTCCTAAGTACCCTTCATGATTTCTAATTAACCAAAACCATGGCCACTAAGCCCTTTCCAATCCATTTAAAACCATTTAAACCATTCATATAACTTAGGGTTCCATTACCAAGTTTAAACCACGCATAAGTTTCATTAAAAAACCAATATTATAGGTTAATAATTATTAAAGGAATTTTTACAAACACATTGGGGGCATAGCATTTCCAAAACCAAAGTCCATTACAAAAGAACCATTCCCATGCAACCAATTAACCAAAACCACCATTAATGTATACAAAACCATAATTAAAACATGGGAAAACCATAACTAAGAATTTATAACCAAAACCCCCAAATCATAATTAAAAAGCAAAAATCATACAACATTCAAATCATGAAAACATTATTTAAAATCATGCCTTTTATTGGAATAACTATGAGGGAAGAGAACATGCCTTAATTGACAAAGTTGATGGAGACAAACCATAAGCAAGCTCCCTAAATTAATCGTCTAGTTAAACCTTATCTTTCTTTGCCAAAAGCTTTTGGTAGGATTATAAAGTGATTAAGAAGAGTTTTCAAGTATTAATAAATAGAACAATAGGGTAAATAGCCTCCTAAGAGAGATAGAAGTCATGGGACCTTATTAGGATAAGTGGGGAAATATCTAGAATAACCTCAGTTAAGTTGTATAAAATCCCATTACAAGGGTTTGACTTACCCTCATGAGTCATATCATTCGATATGAGTGTCACCCACCACTTGTATCCTAAGAGTTAATCCTTGTACCCAACACTGTCTCGTGTATAACTTATTCTACCCAAGTCTTATTGAAATCATACGATCCATTCCCTTAATCTATATCCCTAGAAAGATAATCATAGAAGGTTTGAACATTGTCCATATATGAGTCATAGGTATGACTCGTACCCTAGCTTAGGGCTCCTGATGGTACACTTGTACTCATATCCAACCTAAGATACCAATTCTATGGTTAAGTGAAAAAACCAAATAATGTGTAGGCAACCATATAAATTTTACAACCAAGTCATACCTATTCCAGTGACCAAAATACATCCCACCAACCAACACTAGTAAGCATACGATTAGACTATACTATTTGTATGCCAATATATGGCTTATAACCATGAGTTGTATTGGGTCCAGAGACTAGAATTCTAGGAAATTCTATAATGTCCATAAACCAGGGTGCTTCATATATGAAAAAAACTAATACTAGATTGTACCATATATACAAAATGATAAATAATAGATTGTATAAAAAGATAGCTAAACATCTGAATATCAAGTTATTACCACAACTCCAACAAGGGACTCCCAAATGTATAGAATAAGTAAGGAAAACTCATATTAGAATTCACATTAAGAAAAAAGGCATAGAACTACAATATAAATACCAAAACATATGGTACCCAGTAGGCATCATAGGCCAACAAAGATCTAAGAATAATATAAGGCATAAATAACATACAAGGAAATATATAAAAGGAAATTAGTCTAGCAATTTAAAGGATAGTAGATTATTAATGAAGATTATAGAAATAATTTGTAACACCCCATACTTTAAGTAAACTTTTTGTATAGGTAAAGGACCATGTTTCTTATATGATTAGTGATGGGTCAAAAGGAAATTAAAAGATATTATAATGGTCCAAATATTTTAACATATATACTCCAAATTATCCTTGATGAAAGTATTTAAATATGATTTATTAAGGTATTTATACAAGTCAAATTTACTTCAACACTTTTGAGCATATAATCTAAGGCGAACCATATGGAAATCAAGGTAATAATCGACTTAAGGATATAATAACATTCTTGGAGGATACTTTTTGATCCTAAATTAGAGCTATTCCACTTATGGATGATATTTTTGAGCTCGGGAAGCATTTGGAAGAACGTATACTATTCTTCACATAGTTTATGACTTATGTGCTGGCTAGTCACCATTATGACTAATGATACATTCCAAATTACCTTTGGACCATTGGATGGGATTCTTATGAAGTTATAGGTTCTTGAAATATCCTTAGTTCTATCAAAAAGTGCCAAAGGATGGAGATTATCTTCAAGGAGGGTCAAGGGGAATAAGAAAGGTCAAACAGAAGTAAAAAAGAGCCTAAAGTAGAACTTGAGGGACATGCACCCCGCATGAACCCAAGGTGCACCTAAGATAATTTAATATATGCTAAAAATGGCTTATGAGTGCCATCAATTCCTAATGTTCATCCCATCTACTTGAGAAGATGTCAAAACAGACTGACTTGTTTCTTTTATTTGTGTCAGTTTTGGGTCCAGAAGTTGTAATATCTAAACCTAGACTATAATATGAGTAATATTTAATTTTTAGACTAAATTTAATGCTAATGAACTTTTAATATTTTGTGAGTATGTATTAGCTTTGATTATATTTTATTAGATTATCATTTAGAAACTTTGGTTACTTGGGAATTTGATTTCCTTATGGTCAATGTATGATTTAGGTGCTTTGATCGGTTTATTGTCAATGGGATTAAGCGTTTAATATACCATTTGTATTTTATTTATTCATCTCATTGTGTCCATCTTATTTTTTATCATATCTATCTTTTTCTTTGATTCTTCATTTCATAGTTTAATTTTAGATTTTGTAGTTTGTTCTAGTATCATCTTGTATTAGGGAAAGGGTTATATTCAGTCCTATGAGTTTGGTCCTAGGTTAGATATCTTGAAAATAAGAGAAATGTTTTTAAAGCCATCCTCTCTGAAAAAAATTGTTTTGAGTCCTTATTATTGTTTATAGAATAGGTTTGTCCCATCTAGTGATATTTAGTTTGGAACTTGATCATTGGATATGTCTGGAAGTGTGTTGGAGTAGGATACCATTATTGTGATTGTTCTTAAAGAAATAGCAATTTAGGTACTTAGATCTTGCCCATTTGGTATTGGCTTATGGATTAAAATATGTTGAAAAGTATTTCCCACACCAAAAGAACCCTAGATCTAAGTAGGTGCTATTTGGAGAAGTTTCATGATTTCGTAAATTTTGTGTTCTTAGAGATTGAAGAAACTAGAAATGGGTTCAAAATTTGAAGAAATTGATGAAAATTCAGTCTTAAGGTCATTTGGAATGTGATTGGGAGGTTTAAATGGGTTTGGGTTCCAAATTTCATCATATTTCGAGCAAAGGTGAACAAATTGGAAAATTTAGTATTCATACTAACTTGAAGACCTTCATATTTCAAGAGAAAAATTGGTCTCAAAACTTTTTGTTTTATCCAAGAAGGAGAAAGAAAAAGCAAGAAAAAGTGTTTGTATAAAAGCATTTCCAAAGGGCTCAAGGAATATTAGAAAAAGAGAGGAAAATGGCGCCAACAATGGGGTAAAATTCAGCCTTTTCCAACTGTTTTTGATGCATTTGTGCTCCATCTATGCCACACCTGTGCCCTATCTATTCAAGAAAATAAAGCGTAGGTAACCATGTATGATTCTTCCTTGATCAGCTCCCAGGTACACGAGATAGTTCAATCTGCCTCAAATTTCCTCCAAAATGCATATCAATCTTTTTGAAACCACTTTTTCTCAGGTTCCATCCTTATAGTTTCATTTATTGACTCTCAACTTCATATTTTGATTCATAAAATACTCAACAACTAGTAAGTCACCTACTAAGTTTATTGATTAGTTCTAGAGTCCTATTTATTTCCTTTTCCTACCTTTTTCAAGTTTTTCTTATTTTAATTTTATCATTAGTTCTTGATTCAAGACCTTAGGCATTTCTTTTGAGTCCTTCATAAAATAATCCATTTCGATTATGAGCGATAATTGATACATCTTCCAGTTGTAGTACAAATGATCTTCCAACACTACCAATATTAGTTGAGAGAAAAGACAAAGGTATGTATTTCAAGGGATTGTGAGTGTGATTTCTTAACTCTTAACTTTTTTGTAGTTTTTGTTAACTATTTATTTTGTTAGGTATAGTGTTATCAAATGATTACATCCCACAAGCAGTCGATTATAATTCTTTAAACTCAATCTTAGCTGTAATTAAATCCTGGAGTCAAAGAATGGAATCCATAAGTCAAATAATGGAAGGCATGTAAGCTCCTTCACAAGGAGGATGGACAACTTGTAAGACCGTCTAGATTCCATAAATTCAAACCCTCAAAAATCTCATGCCTACATTAGTGGTCATTCTCAGAACACTTCTACTACTATGAGTCCAAAAATCCTCCACGAAATATACCTTCCTCAACCATAAACCCATGAACCTATCCCATAAAATACTACTTATCCATATAGTAAAAATTTCATAAATCCACAACAAAATCTATACAACTATGAAGTCCTACAAAACCAACATGAAAACATTCAAATTCCAAATACCCCAATACAAAGGACTCCTCACTTAACCATAACCCACCACCTTGAATCCCAACTAACCACATAGACCAATCCAAGTTGAAGATAAAGGGGGAGAGGGGCCTTAAGGAGAATATGAGGTGATGAATGAAGTGGCCATGTATGGAAAATTTTTATGGAATTGGAAAAGAATTTAAGGAGGAAGTTATAGAAAATGGGGAGTAATATTGGGTATGGTTCCCTATGGACAGGGGATTTAGGAAACCAACCACAAGATCAAGAAAATCAATGGGCTCAATAAGGAAATATGGGTTGAGACACGCATCATAAATGTATTAAGATCACCCTTCCTACCTTCAAAGTAACTAGCTATCCATCAAAAGATCTTGATGGGAAAGTATAATGCAATAGGATTTTCCAACTCAATGAGTTAGCTGGACACAAGAAAACCACCCATGCAGTTGCTCAATTTGAAGGGTATGCTTCTACTTATAAGAGACTAAAAGGGTGCAATGAATCCTTTGGATTTGAAATTTGTTTTACAATTATTCTGTAGTATTAGATCATGTTTATCGTGTTTTGAATAAGTTTTGAGCATCCGAAATAAGTTTTGAAGGTTGTTGGTGCTGGTATGTCCACTTTAGTGGTCGTTCACCAGTTGACCGACATCTAAAGTGACCATATGACTACTTTAGTGAAATTTCTACCTTCTGATCAAATTGCTTTTGTGGTCAAAGTATCGCTTTAGCAGCCATAGCTGAGTATAAGACCTAAATTTGTAGTTTATGACATATTAGAAGCTAGCTATTTTTGACAATTACCAATGAATTTTTCTCGTATAGTCATTATCTATCAATTTTCTCCATCCAAAGAACTTCTATCTTATTTTTCATGATTTATACCTAAGTTTAGAAAGAAAACCATTGTCTCTATATTTGGGGCATGGTAGCTCAAATTTGGGCGATTCCAAAGAGTTTTCAAGATTTCTTCCATGGGTAAGTTTTTTAATATTATAATTATCATTTTCCCCTCAATTTTATTGTCCAAACAACTTTAGATTTTTGAGTTCAAAATGGATTTTGGGGGTTGCTGTAAAGCTTGAAATGGTTTTTCTTTTATTTAAACCTTGTTTTAACTCATTTTTGCATGGGTTTTCAGTATAGACTCTTATGAGTATGGGGAACATATTTATAAAATAAAATTATGGTTTTACCCACTTATTTTTTATGCCATTTCCAGGGTCTGATTTTAGACCAGTCTTGAATATAGTAATGTGGGTCTCATTTTATTCATAACAATGTATAGATTGCAATATTGATAATGTGATGACATTTTGGCATCATAGAGCAAAAGAGGGTGATTTACGGGCTATTCAAGGAATTCCAATTTGGCAGTACGGTTGGCATTTTTCTACTCTTCTTCATGAGATGGTGTATTATAGGATGTTAGGAAGTGATAATGGGTAAAGCATCATGACTTAGAATAGTTTATAAATTTGGGGATAGAAGAGTGAATCAACCCTTAAGGTGAAATATGCATTATGCTTCTAGGATCCTATTACCCTAGGTTTGAAGCAAGATAGGAATAGTTTAGACTAATGAAAATTGAGCATAATATTTACTAGGTTACTCGATTGGTTGTGATAGTTTTTGAATTATGATAAAGTTATGTCGATTATATAGTATTTGGCCCAAGACTATTATTATGATATTGTTTAAATTCTGGGAAGTGATTTATCCTTGTAAGGGTTGTGGTTTTAGTGTATAGACATTTAGATGCTTATAGTAGTATTGTTTGGATACTGGTGATGTTATGAATAGATTTGACACATTCATGCTCACTAAAAAAGTAAATGGTGCGATTCCTACTAAAAATGTGATTTTACTACTATTTTTCTAAAAAGAGATCGATTCACACTTCTAAATTTTTAAATGTATCCTTTCATAATGAGAAGTGTACCTTCTTAATGAATTATTAATGAGATTTTGAGACTAAAAATGATGTCTTAGATATTTTTCAAGATAGATTCTGGTCCATGACTTTATTACTACTATTTACTTTGATTGAGAGGGATTTCGACCCTTTCTATATTTATATGATGATTTATTCCTGGAGTTTATCCAAGGTAATGATTTATGTTCTTACACTCTTCTATTGATTGTTCTAGTCCATGCATTTATATAAGTATCTCTAGTAGTAGATGGATCAGTTTGATGGTGATGATGGATATTGGAATTTAGGGACCGAGACTGGGTTAGTTATTTGACTACTTCCAAACCTCCTATGGGCCCTTTCGTCCATGATTAATCATTCTAAAGAAGAAAGGTCACCATAGGTTTTACCTTTACGAGCCGTCGAGCTGGAAGATGTGTATTACTTGGTTACTTTATGGTACTTTGATCGATTATAGTATTATGGATTCACTTTTCATTATTCCTTGCATTCGCATTGATTATAACTAGCATGTGCCTATTTTTATTTTCCTTATTGGGGTTGCATAGGTATTGGTGACGAGTATTGCTTACGGTGTGTAGTGTCTTAGGTATTGTTTTTCTGGACTAGCCAGTTACATTATTTTACTATTATTATTATGGTTAGTTCGAGATATGTTTATTATTGAACTTGTACTAAAATTTAAATTATGACTCTGATTCTTATCTTTCCAATCGATTATTTATGATGAATAATTTTCTCATATTTAGAAGTATTGATTAAAGATCCTGATTATATTAGTAATAGTTCTTACTGTGATTAGGAGGCCCTAATATAGTAGTTTGACTACATAGATTATACCTTTGGGTTAGCCTGATTTATGTATATTAATCTATCTATAGGTAGTTATGGTATTATTATATGTCCCTCCCTTCTTTCCTTTATTTATGTTATATATCTATTCCTTTCCTTTTTATACTATTATATATCCTTATTTTGTTCTTTGTTAATATATTGTCAAGTGATATATGGTATAGTACTTAGGTCCTAGAGTATGACTAGAATAGGATAGTTAGCGCTTATTGTCTACTTAGCCTTACTATGTTAGCTTCCTTGATATTTAGGTGTAGTTCACATTCCTACTTGCATGTTATTTATATTTACATTATCTTTAGATCTCAGTCGGCATTTTCCTATTGAGTACCATATGTTTGGTACTCATACTACACTTTTGCAGCCAGTAGATCAAAGTATGGATTCTCAAAATTATTGTGTGTATCATGCATAATAGCTATGGTTTGGAGACATAAGGTGAGCTTCTATCATTACACGTATTGCTATACTCCCTCTTATGTACTAGACTAATCTTTGTGTTCTATTTAGATATAATTTGCATCAGTATATTCATTTGGTACTTTATTTTGTAGCTTTGATATATTTTAAGCTTTTGTACAAATTTCACTAGGTTTTGGCACTATCTTATACATTTTGGCATTTTATTATTTTTATTCTGCATTCTTACTTCATTTCTCTGGTAATTCATTACTAGTAGTTTCGAACAACGAGTTGGCTTACCTACTAGTGCGTTATAGTAGGTGCCATCATGACCTAAGAAATTGGGTTGTGATAATTTGATATGAGAGGCTAGGTTTACAGGTGTATTGGTACAAGATCCAAGTGTCTAGTACAGTCCAGCAGATCAGGGCAGAGACATCAGTAACCTAACTTTGGGTAGCTATAGTGCATTCTTAGCAAATTCTTCCTTGACTCCTTGTCGTGTGTCCTTATTTTGATTTTCCTCAAGTATGTTCTTTAACTCTATTTGTCCAAGATGGGCTATTTAAGGTTGTCGAATGATGCGAATGATATTTCAGCACACGTTCCTAAATCTTCAACACTAAAGCGAACATAGGAGACATGGATAGATGTCGAGGGTCTTCAAGTCAGTCAGAGGATTTGGGGTGAGCATAGGCTCTGGTAGAGTTCAATACTACTTCAACCTACTATTGGGGATTCCAAGCCTCTTTATGGATAACTCATAGCTAGGGATTTACAACACCCCAAAAATCTAAGTCAATATTAGAAATGTTCTTTAAGTTTATGCAAAATCAAATATCATGTTTTTGTAGTTTTATAAGTGATTTCAATAAATATTAAGGCCTCAAATAACTTCTAGCTTATAGAAAAGTCAAAATATCCCTGACTGATTGAATTCTTGAGAAGAATATTGCTAAGTCCTTAAATAACTACTAGCTTATAGTTGAAGTCCCTAAGTTCCAAAACTACAGTACTACCATAGGTTATAAAGGTTCACCGAACAAACTAGGTTAACACTTTAGCCCTTTCGGACATCAGGTTAGTGAATCCACGTTAGATAGTATTCGTATCTTGGAAAGGTACTGAATACCCATCCAATTGGGGTTACAGGTTTAACCCTAGTTAGCTCATATAAGAGTATGTTGGATAATAGTAACTCCTATATTCAACTGTTCATAGTTTAAATTCAGATACTTGTATGACCTTATATTCAGTTGTTTAACATATTATATAATACATGTTTATTACTTGGTCTTGCATCAGTTTACTATGTCACATGCATCATGTTCAACCTATATTAGTTATTTTCCCTCGCATATAATCAATACATTTAAAATATTACTCTCATGTTTTCTTTGCACTATATTGTCTTATAATATAGGTTCTGACACTTAGCATCCAAATCATGCTTAGAATAATTTAACACCATATCAGCAGTAGTGTTTGGTGAGTCCTAATCATTTGAGGGCTAATTATCAGTATTTATTTTAAGTATTTTTTCTAGTTTCCAATAGTTAGAGTTAGTTGGGGGCTTGTCCCAACAACTCATTTGATTAGAGTCTTTTAGACTGATATATGTTTTTAATATGTTGACAAGGTCAGATAGCCTTACTTTTGATATCCAGTATTGGTTTTGATTTTATTATAATTAGGCTATTTTAGTTTAGTTTTTGCTTAGTATCTCATTATTTTCTTTAGTATTCTTAGTGTTTTTCTAGGCTATGGGTTAACTTGGGGTCATTTGTGACTTTAAGCACTGTGTTACGATTAGGGGGAAGTCTTTGGTCTTGATAAAATTGGTATCAAAGAATCAAGTTGAAAGTGTCCTATGTTGTCTAAAAGCATCAATAAATAGAGTCTTGATCATGGGCGTGAAGCGTACCATACTTATAAGAGAGAGGCTACGAAAAATCTCAGGAAAAGTTCCACTTTTTTATGGTCATGTTGAGCGATAGAGTGTGAACTCTATTAAATTCTTTATATAACTCATTCTATACAAGTTTATAGAAAATGCCTCTTAAGATAACTAGCAAAAGGAGGAATAGGAATCAACAAGCACCACGAGTAGCTTTAGCAAACCCTCTGAATGAACAAGTTTTCCATACTAAGATTAGGACTACTTCCACAGCATTATCCCATCCCATGACCACCCAAAATAACTAGAAGGTTGTTGTACTAACCAATACAACTATGAATATTACATTAACTAGAGTTTGAGACTTTACTCGGATAAATCCTATGATATTCATTGTGTCTATGTTCAAAGAGTGTCCAAAACAGTTCTTGGATAGTATTGAAAATTTATTGAAATCATAGGTGTCACTTCAACTAAAAATGTTTATTTGGCAGCTTATCAGTCGCAAGGGGTGGCTCACACATGGTTCAAAGAACATAAGGATAATAGAGGTGCAGATGCAAAATCAGTAGAGTGAGAAGAGTTTGTCACTGCATTTTTGGATAGGTTCTTCCCATTGAGTTAAGAGAAGCCAAGGTACAGGGATTTATAAACCTAAAGCAGGGCAACATGAGTATAAAAGAGTATTCATTTAAGTTTACTCAGTTCGAAAGATATGCCTCAGCTATTGTTATTGACTCTAGGGCTTGAATGAGAAAAATTGAGTTAGGTGTTTCTGAGGAAGTGGTCAAAGAATGTAGCATGGAGATGTACATATCTAGATTAATGGTCCATCCTCAAAAAATCAAAGAGGAGAAAATCAAGGAGAAAGAAAGAGAGATTAACAAAGCCAGAACTAGTAGCTTTAATTTCTCTCAAAAGAGGTCAGATTATGGTAATCATTCTCAATTTTTCCAAAAATCCTTATCTCCGACCCCATCATTTTCTATTCTGTAATACCCAAGTTCAAGCAAGATACTCGAGCTATAACACAAGTCTCAAAGTTCTAGGGTCGTGGGAATAGTATTTATACTAACCCAATTTGAAAGAAATATGGTAGGAACCGCAAAATTGAGGGTATGGTGGGTAGTGATGATTCTTTTGAGTGTGGAAAGTCAGGCCATGGATTGTGGAAATGCCTAATGGCTTTAAAAGATTGAATGGATGCATCAACAAAGTTAATCTAACTCTTTAGCAGCTCTAGCAGGTCGCCCGACTTAGTTGGGTCACATATCTAGTATAGTTTGTGGACATTACCAAAATAGTTTATTTTCCTTTTAGACTCCGTAGGATAAGGAGAGTTATCCTGATGTGGTCATTGGCATGTTCAAGTTTTTAATATTCATATTTATGCATTGTTAGACCTCAGGTCCACACTTTTCTTTGTGACCACCTATATAGCGGTAGATTTTGGTGTCATCCCTAAAATACTCATAGAACCCTTCTTAGTTTGTGCTCTAGTCAATAATTTAGTCATAGATAAATGGGCATACAAAAATTGCCAGTCATTATATCACATAAAGTCACCTTAGTCAACTTTATAAAGTTAGACATGACAAATTTTGATGTTATTGTTGGCATGTATTGGCTCTACTCTAGCTATGCCTCAGATGATTATAGAAATAAAGTAGTCGAGTTTTAGTTTCCAAATAAGGCATTCTTAGAGTTGAAGGGTAGTACCTCAATGCCTATAGATCGGTTTGTCTCTTTCCTTAAGGCAAGAAAATGATTTCCAAACGGTGCATCTATCATTTTATGTAGGTCAAAGAATCAAGGTCAAAAACCAAGAATCTTTAGTCAGTTCCTATGGTAAAAGAATTTCCATAAATGTTTGTTGAAGATCCACCTAGAGTTCCTCGCAAGCAGGAAGTTGACTTCGTAATAGATGTCTTTCCAAATATCAAACATATTTGCATTGCAACTTATAGGATGGCTCTAGGAAATCATGAAGAATTAATTAAGCAATTGAAGGATCTTGTAGACAAGGTTTTTATCATGCCTATTATCTCTCTTTGGGGTGCTCTAGTTCATTTTTGTGCAGAAGAAATATGGTTCTCTCAAAATATACATTGACTACCGTTATATGAACAAGGTCACAATCAATAATAAGTATCCCATTTCAAGGATTGATGACTTTTTTGACAAACATTAGGGTGGAAATTGTTTCTGTAAGATTAACCTCATATTCGGCTATCATCAACTTAGAGCCAGAGAATGTGACTTTTTAAAGACTATTTTCAAAACCTAGTGTAGTCACTTTAAATTTGTTGTTATGTCTTTTGTACTAAGAAATGCTCTAGCATCTTTTATGGACTTGATAAATAGGGTGTTCAATCAATACTTAGACATGTTTGATGTAGTCTTCATGTATGGAATTCTCATTTATTTTTGAAGTGAGTATCAACTCACAAACCATTTGAGAATTGTCTTGCAGACTCTCAAACATCACCAGGTATTCAATAAGTTCAACAAGCACGAGTTTTGGATGAAATCAGTAGCATTCCTAGGTTATATCATAACCTGTGATGGTATTCATGTTGATCATCAGAAGATCGACACTGTGAAGAACTGGCCTAGATACATTTGTCTATAAGATATTTGGAGTTCCTTAGGTTTAGGCGGTTACTACAAATGGTTTTTTGAAGGATTTTCCTCTATTTCTTCTTTTGTGTCTATACTGACTCTAAGGAAAGTCAAACTTTAGTGGTTCGATGCTTGAGAGAAGAGTTTTCAAGAATTGAAAACTTGACTCACCTCTGCTCTAGTTTTGAATTTGCTAGAGAGTTCTGATGGTATTTTGGTTTACTATCATGCTTATAGATTTAAAATTGGTTGTGTGTTAATGTAGTGGGATACGGTTATAGCATATGACTTTAGAAAACTAAAACCTCATAAGAAAAACTACCTGATTCATGATCTTAACTTAGCAGTAGTTGTTTTTTTCTAAAATATTGGGAGGCATTATATTTATGGGGTCTATGTTTAGGTATTCACTAATCATAAGAGTCTTCAGTGCGTGTTTCACCATAATATCTAAATCTTTATCAGAGAAGGTGGCTAGAGTTGTTGAAGAATTATGATATGAGTGTCTTATACCATTTAGGAAAAGATAATGTTGTGGTTGATGCTCTTAGTAGATTGTCTATGGGAAGTGCTGCACACATTGAGGGTGAGAAGAAAGAGTTAGTAAGTGAGGGTCACCTTTTTTTTAGCTTGGGATTTTGGTTGGTTGATTTGACTGAATGTAATATCTTAGTTCAAAATGGTTCAAAAAATTCGTTAATAGCTGGGGTAAAAGAAAAGCAATATAGTGATCCTATTTTTCTTAGGTTAAAAGAAGAAGTCCAGAGTCAGACAATTGAGATTTTCTCCCAAGGGGCAGATGGTGTTCGTCATTTTCAGGGAAGACTACATGTTTTGAATTTAAGTGATTTGAGATAATAGATTCTAGCAGAAGCTCATGGTTCTTGATATTTCATTCACCTACGAGCCACTAAAATGTACCATGATTTACAAAAAGTGTATTTGTGGAATGTCAAGAAAATGGATATTGCAGAACTTGTGTCTAAGTGTCCAAATTGCCAGTAGGTTAAGGTTGAACACCAGAGACGTAGTGGTAAGCACCTAGAAATCAGTATTCCTACTTATAATTGGGATGTTGTGATTATGGGCTTCATTATAGGGTTGTTTTGTACTCATACACAACATGATTCTATTTGGGTTATCGTGGACCGAATAACTAAGTCAACCCACTTATTGCTAGAAAACACTTCAGATTTAGCCAAAGATTATGCTAAACTCTATCTTAAGGAGTTGGTAAAAATACATGTAGTCCCTTTTCCATTATTTTAGATATCGGTACCCAGTTTACCTCTAGATTTTTAAAGACATTTTAGAAGGGTCTTGGTAACCAAGTTCTTGTTGGTACGGTTTTTCCCCTATAGATAAATGGTCTGATAGAGAGGATCATTTAGACCCTAGAGGATATGTTGAGAGCATGTGTGAGGGTAGTTCGTATGATCATTTGCCTTTGATTGAGTTTGCATATAATTACCACTACCACTACATTATTCAGAAGGCCCCATCTAAGAAAATTTATGGTAGGAAGTATAGATCTCTTATTGGTTGCTTTGAGGTGAAGCTACTTTGATATGGACATATTCAGTACATGAAGCCATGGAAAAAGTTTATTTGATTAGAGAAAGGCTAAAAACTACCCAAAGTTGTAAAAAATCTTATACAAATGTGAACCTAATGGAGCTTGAATTTGCTATTGGTGAATTTCTGTACTTGAAGGTTTTTCTCATGAAGGGGTAGAGAGATTTGGTCAGAAGGGAAAGCTCATTCCCCGCTATATTTATCCTTGTAATATTTTGTGTTATCATGGTAATGCAGCCTATAAGTTTGAATTGATGATAAATTTCACATTAGTATATCCAATCTTGCATATTTCCTTCTTAAAAAAATACATTGGTGATCAAGCATCAGTTGTTCCTTTAGAGAGTATGGTTATTAAATACAATCTTTCTTATAAAGAGGACATTGTTGAGATCCTAGATTGTCAGGTTCGTAAATAGAGAAATAAGGAGGTCTCTTTTGTAAGGGTTTTATGGAGAAATCAATATGTGGTAAGGGCGTTACTTGGGAAATAAAGGAAAATATGATGGCCAAGTACACCCATATTTTCCCTTGGAACTTTGTTCCAACTTGAGGTAATAGTTTCCCTTTAACTAATTCTTTCTATCTCAGTCTACCAAACTATTTACATGTCCTAACATGCATTCATGAGTTTGGTTTAGTCCATATATTTGTTATAAATTCAGTTATCAAGTCATTGTTCAGCTCGTAGGAGTTTAGTGTCAGAATTATAGTTTTTCCCCTAAAACTTCATAATAGTTAGTTTTTATTTGGGGATGAATGACCTTAACGGAGAGATATTATAACACCTCTATAATCCAAGTTAATATCAGAAACATGCTTCAAGTTTATGCAAAATTAAACATCATGTTTCATTGTTTTATAAGTTATTTATACATATATTAAGGCCTCAAATAACTCCTAGCCTATAGACAAGTCAAAATATCCTTATGGCTTGAATTCTTGTAAAGAATATTGCTATAGTAAGTTTTGAACTAGCATAACTTTTGTATTTATAAGAGATTTTGAGATCAACACCCATAAAAATATAGATAATTTAGTTATCTTTCGAATTCTACCTTTTTTGTCTTAATCCAATATAGTAGTAAGAAGTTATGTCCAATTAACTAAAGCACTATTAAAGTTGCAAGTGAGACTCATCATCGTCAAGACACTACTCGTCGTCCGATGACTCATTGTTATGGTAGCGGGAACCAGAATTTCAGTCCTTTTTGTAAGGCTAAGGCTACGACTCATAGCTAGACCCTATGATTTATCACCTAAGCCGTCGAGACTACATGTAGGAGTTTTTAGATGATTTTTGAGGGGTTGTTTGACCTTTCCTCATTATTTTAATACCTTAAGTACGTTGTTTAAGCTATCCAAAGACTGAATAATTATTCTAAAGTCCCCCGTTCCTCAAAATTCATTCAACACTTATAAAATCTTTAGAGAATAGGGTTATTTTCATCTCCAAGCAAGAAATAGGGCTTTTCAACTTATGACTTCAAATCCAAAGATTTCTTAAAGGTTTTAAAACTCATGTATGTGGTATTTCATCAATGAGTTTTCTTTCACCCATCGAGTCAGAAAGATTACTCAATTACTAAAGTTTAATTCACCCTTCACGCTTAGGGTTTCCACGGGAAATGTGAATTTCTTCAGTTTTCAGTTTATTAATTTAACTAAAACATGGATATATGTTTTCCAAGAAATTTTAGCATATTTCCTTACTCAAAATAAAATCTCAATATAATGATAAATTGTTGATTTTTGATCTTGAGTTATGAAATTTATTATTATGTTCTAATTTTAATATTTCCATGATTATTTTCATTCTTTAGAGATGGTGGATTATAAACACTCGATGACCTAGCATTTCATGAGTAAACTTATGAATGCTAGAATTTTGTAATGCCCTGTAAGATACTAGACACATTTCCGGCTATTAGTCTATTTTTAAGGGGGTTCAAGGAATTTATTTCAAACTAAGTAAAAGGGAATTAACCATTTTCATACACAAATATTTTGAACATTTTATTTTTAGCCTTCCTAAGTTTGAAATGTTGATTATTGAGTTGAAATATGTTTAGGGATGTTAAAAGGGTTATCCGGGAGAGTTTTGAAATTTTTGGAAGGGCTTCAGGGTGTTATTAGACCACAGAGATAAAATTCCTCCATGATTTGGATGTGTCACAAAGACTGGATGCCATGCAGGTTAGACTCTATGATACATGTTGTATCACAGAGGCTAGTCTTTGTGATAGCCTCCGTGCCACAAAGGCTGTGTTTTCCTACAATATTATTTTAATCCTAATGGGACATTTTAGTCATTCCCCCACTCCCAAAATATCCAAATCATGAATTTAAACCCAAAGCATTATTTTCCCCATTCCTCATTAGTTAACAACATAAAGATCATCCCCCTCCAAGAAATAAAAAATTTCAAGTTTCTTCTCAAGAATTCAACTATTCAGGATCCCAATTCCAAGTCTTCTTCAAGAATTCGAGAAATTCAGGTGTGTGGGGTATTCATCATTGGGTTCCTTCTGCTTTGTTAGTACCAAGAATCCCTTGTTTTTCAAATATAAACCCTTTTCCCTCTTTTGAAAGAAAATTTCAATGTTAAGTATGAATTACTCAATGTTGCCCTAGTAGTTTTGAATTCAAACCATGTCAATATGTTTAACTATGTGAATTATGTTATTACATACTTTAAATTTCAATCACTAATATCATGCTTAGTTGACACCATATTAATTTACTAATTAATGAATTAAACCATATGAGCATGTTGCCCTCATTAATTTAACATATTTTCGTACTCAAAATCTTTGATTTCATCAGTTAAGGATATATTTTATGTCTTGGGTATCTAAATGATGAATTTCCATGCAATGTTGTTAAAAGATGTCATTATATTTAAAGTAATATTTAGTGATGGATACCTATCTGTTTATAAATATTTCCATTTTCAAGCAATAGGTCTGTCAGATCATGATTTTATTATCGTAGTCAGTTTGTCATGATCAAGTTTAGCATTATCAGTTATGATGTCTAGTTGACTTTAATTAGACCTAGTTTATGTTTTGTTAGTGGTAGGATTTAGCACCGAGTGAACCCAGCGATGAGGGATCACCTGCCAGTTAAGGGTGTGACATTTAGTTGCAATCCTTGAGTTCCAAAACTACATAGCCAATGTAGGTTTTGAGAGGTCTTCGTGCGATTTGAGGGTTGATACTTTCTTAGGGAACCTACTAGTAGAGGGTGACACCCTAGTACTTTGGTACACTAGTTTATTTAATCCACACAGTCAGTTTTGGTACCCATGGCAAGGTGATGACACACTTCCAACTGGGGTTACAGGTTTGACACAGATTATTCTCAGATTGGAGCATGTCAGTTACATGATACTCTCATAATTTTAGTTCATTATCCAGTTCATATTATCTAAGGTTTGCATAACCAAGTATTTAGTTTATTAGCTTTTCTAACTCATCCTTAATTTGTTTACAGAAAAATACATCCCTAAAGAGACAAAAGAAGAACAAATGGGGATCAGCCCGTACCACCACCTATTCAGGAAGATCCCCTGAATGATCATGTTTCCCATGTCGAATATAGGACCACTTTCACTTTCTTTTCCCAATCTATGGATTCGCAAAATAACTAGCAGGTTGTTTCCCTAGCCAATCAAGTATTAAATACAGCTTTATCTAGGTTTTGAGACATTACTCGAATAAATCCTTCATTGTTTTCTGGATCTAAGTCTGAGGAAGATCCGCAAGAAATTTTGGATGGTATGCAGAAAGTGAAGTACATCATGGGTGTTAATTTTAGTGATAGTTCTGATTTAGTTGCTTACCAGTTATAGGTAGTAGCTCATAATTGGGATAATAGTATAAAAAATATAGAGGTGTTGATGTAGAATCTATAGAGTGGGAGCAGTTTTCCAGGACTTTCTAAGAAAGGTTCTTCCTACTAGAGTTAATAGAGGCTAAGGTACAGGAGTTTATAAATCTAAAGCAAGGTAACTTAAGTGTGAAGGAGTACTCACTCAAATTTACCCAGTTGGAGAGGTATGCTCTGACAATGGTGGATGATTCTAGGTCTAAAATGAGTAAGGTTATGTTTGGTGTGTCAGATAATGTAGTCAAGGAGTTTAGAAAAACTATATGGATTAAGGCGATGGGCCTTTCTAGGATTATAGTTTATGCTCGGTAGATTGAGAAAGAGAAGCTCAAAGAGAAGGAAAGTGATAGTAAGAAGGACAAAAAAAATATGTTCAACTTCTCATAACAAACATCTGATAGTGGGAATCATTCTCAGTTCAGCAAGAAATTTTTAGCTCCAACCCTGCCTTCACCCAGTGCGCTAGTGCCTAAGTTGAGGCAGAATAGTCAGGATAGAGCACTATGATCTAAGTCTGATGAAAGCATAAATAATAGTCTTACTAATATGCTTTTTAGGAAATATGGTAAGAACCATAAGAGTGAGTGCATAGCAGGCAACAGAGTGTGTTTTAGGTATGGTAAGCCAGGCCACGAGATCAGGTATTGCCTAGGGGTTATGCAAAATGAAAAGGATTTGGTCCTCAAGGTCAGTCCAACTTTTCATCAGCTCCAATAGGTCGCTCGAATTAGCAAGGATCCCTCTCTAGTGACACTAGTGGGCAGCGTCAGAACTGACTTTATGCTCTTCAAAATCAACATGATCAGGAGAGTTTGTCTAATATGGTTACAAGTACATTACAAGTCTTCCATCTTTATGTTTATGCATTATTAGACTCGAAGTTTCACCTTTCGGTAACTCCATACATAACTGTTGAATTTTATTTCGGGTCTTACATTTTGGTAGAGCCTTTCTCATTTTCTACCTCATTGGATAGTTTTATTATAGCTAAATGGGTATATATAAATTTCTTGGTCACGGTGCTTAAAAAGTTACTTCTGTTGACTTTATAGAGTTAGAGATGACCGACTTTGATGTTATTCTCAGCATGGACTGGCTCCACTCGTGTTATGACTCAGTTAAGTGCAGAAATAGAATTATCCTATTATAGTTTCCTAATGAGCTCATTATTGAATAAAGGGGTTGTACTAACGTGCCTAAGGGTCAGTTGGTATCCTATCTTTCGGCAATAAAAATGATATCTAAGGCGTGTATTTACCATCATGTCAGAGTCAAGGACTCAAAACTCAAAAATACCAAGTCTTAATGTAGTCACAGTAGTGAATAAGTTTCCAAAAGTTTTCCCTAAAGATCTTCCGATAGTTTCTCCTGAGATTAAAATAGACTTCGAAATAAATCTCCTACCAAATACCCGCCCTATCTAAATTCCACCTTACCAGATGGATCTATTTGAGCTTAAGGAATTGAAAAACTAGTTGAAAGATCTCTTAAATAAGGGTTTCATCAGACCTAGCATTTCCTCATTCGGTGCTCCAGTTCTCTTCGTTAGTAAGAAAGATAGTTCCCTCAAAATATGCATTGACTACCATCAGTTGAACAGTGTCAAAATTAAGAATAAGTATTCCCTCCCCAGAATTGATGACTTGTTCGACCAACTTCAGGATAAAAGCTATTTCTCTAAGATAGACCTTATATCTGGCTATCATCAGCTTAGAGTCAGGGTAATTTACATCCCAAAGATAGCCTTCAAACATGGTATGGTCACTTCAAATTCCTAGTTATGTCTTTTGGACTAATGAATGCTCCTGCAGTTTTTATGGTCTTGATGAAAAGGATGTTCAAGTAGTACTTGGACATGTTCGTCATTGTCTTCATTGATGACATTCTCGTCTATTATCGTAGTGAAAGTTATCATGTAGAACATTTGAGAATTATATTGCAGACCCTTAAGGATCTCTAGTTATTTGCTATATTTAGCAAGTGTGAATTTTTGTTGAGATTAGCAAGTTTCCTTGGTTACATTATTTTTGATGGTAGAATTTGAGTTGAACCTTAAAAGACCAAAGTTGTGAGAAACTATCCTAGTCTTATCTCTCCATTAGATATTAGAAGTTATTTTAGTTTAGCTAGTTATTATTGATGGTTTTATGAAGCATTTTCTGCTATTTCTTCTCCTATGTTTCGATTAACCCAAAATAAAGTCAAATTTCAGTTGTTGAATTTTTGTGAGAAAAGTTTTCAAAAGTTGAAGACTCGACTAACTTCTGCCCCTGTCTTCATTTTACAGATTGTATAGATGGGTTTGTAGTTTATGTTTATTGTAATTTTTTATAGTTTGTCTTGGTTATGTGTTAATGTAGTGAGGTAAGGTCATATCCTATGCCTTTAGACAACTTAAACCCCATAAGAAGTGTTATCCAACCCATGACCTCGAGTTGGCAATAATTGACTTTTACTTAATGATTTGGAAAAATTATCTGTATGGGGCTTATGTTGATGTGCCTATGGATCATAAGAGTTTATAGTATGTGTTTATGTAGAAATACCTGAATCTTTATCAGAAAAGGTAGCTTGAATTATTTAAGAACTATGATATAAGTGTGTTGTATCACCCGAGTAAGGATAATGTAGTGGCAGATGACCTTAGTAGAATGTCTATGGGAAGTGTTGCACATGTTTAGAATGATAAGAAAGAGTTAGTTCATGAGGTTCATCAGCTTGCTAGGTTAGGTATTTGGTTGGTTGATTCTTTCGAATGAGTATATGGGTTCACAATGGTTCAGAATCTTCATTGGTTGCCAAGGTGAAATAAAAGAAAGACAAGGATCATATTTTGGTTAAGTTAAAAGAGGTGGTTTGGGATCAGAAGGTGGAGGTTTTCTCCGAAGAGGGATATGGTGTGCTTTCTTGTCAAGGCAGGTTATATGTTTTGTGTTTTGATGGTTTGAGAGAGAAAATATTTGTTGAAGCATATGGTCAGAGATATTCTATTCGAATAGGAGCCACTAAGATTTACTACGATTTGTGGGAAATCTATTGGTGGAGTGGTATGAAGAAAGATATTGAAAAATTTATGGCTAAGTGTTCAAATAGTCATTAGGTTATGGTTGATCACCAAAGGCCTAGTGGTACTTCTCAGGAGTTCAACATCCCTACTTGAAAGTGGGAGGTCGTGAACATGGATCTTGTAATAGGGTTACCTCGTATGGATCGTCAACATGATTTGATTTGGGTGATTCTTGATAGAATGGCCAAGTCAGCTGAAGATTAGGCTACTATCTCAGGGTGGTGGTAAAGGTTCATGTGGATTTATTGAGTGTTATTTCAAATAGAGGTACTTAGTTCACCTCCCATTTTTGGAAGGCTTTTTAGAAGGGTCTTGGTACTTATGTTTATCTATGTTCAACTTCTTATCCTCAAATTGAAGGTCATGCAGAACGAACCATTCAAACTTTAGAAGATGTGTTTTGGGTTTGTGTTATTGACCTTAAGGGTAGTTAGGATGATCACTTACCTTTGATTGAGTTTACCTACAACAACAACTATCACTCAAATATTTATATGGCTTAGTTTGAAAATATTTATAGAAAGAGGTGTAGATCTTCTATTGGTTGGTTTGAAGTAGATGAGACTGCTTTGATAGGGCCAAATTCAATTTATACAGATATGAAGAAAGTTTAGTTGATTTGAGAAAGGTTGAAGACAACCCAAAGTTGTCAAAAATCTTATGCAGATGTGAGGAGAAGAGATGTTGAGTTTGATGTTGTTGACTTAGTTTATTTGAAATTTTTCCTACAAAAGGGGTGAAGATATTTTGAAAGAAAAGGAAGCTCAGTCTCTGCTATGTTGGCCCATACAGGATCTTGAGTTATTTTGGGAAGGTATCTTATAAGTTAGAGTTGCCTGTAGATTTGGCATCAGTGCATCTGATGTTCCATGCCTCTTTGTTAAAGAAATGTATTGGTGACTCAACTTCTGTCGTTCCTCTAGAGTGTGTGAGCGTGAAATATAGACTTTCCTATTAATATGGCCTAGTTGAGATCCTTGACTTTTAGACCCGTAGGTTGACGAATAAAGAAGTCTATTTGGTTATAGTCCTTTGGAGAAATCAGTCCGTTGAGGGAGCTACTTAGGAAGCAGAAGCAGATATGCGAACCAAGTACCCCTATCTTTTCTCTACGAATTTAGATTTAGCTTGAGGTAATGGTTTCTCTTAAATTGATTCACTCATTTTTTATCTAAGCTATCCAACCATCCTCATGTAATAGCATCAATTCATGAATTTATTTTAGTCCATGTGTCAAGTTTTGGGTTCAGTTACTTGATCATGATTCAGCTCACAAGTAGTCAGTACGTGATCTCAATTTTCTTAGTATCTTAGCTTAAATAGTTCATTTAAGGATGAATAATCCTAAGGGAGAGATATTATAATACCTCATAAGATCCTAGACATATTTCCAACTATTAGTTATTTTTTTAAATGGGGTCCAAGACATTTATTTCACACTAAGTACAAGGGACTTAACCATTTTAAGATTGAATATTAGTAAAAAAAATTTTTTGGCCTTCTCAAGTTAAAAATACAGATTTTTGAGATAAAATATGTTTAGGGATGTTAAAAGGGTCATCTGGGAGATTTTTAGAATTTTTGGAAGGGGTTTGGGGTGTTTTATGAACACGGTGGCAGAATGCTCCTATGATTTGGGCGTGTCATGGAGGCTAGGCCTCTGAGATACATGATGTGTCATAGAGGTTACCCTCTAGGATACACACCATGTCACAAAGGCTAGTCTCTGCGATAGACTTTGTACCATGGAGGCTGTGTTTTCCTGCAACATTATTCAAAGCCCAAGGGGGCATTTTGGTCTTTTCTCCTATCCCTAAATGTCCAAATCATGAATTAAAATAAAAGGGGCATTATTTTCCAAATTCCACATATGTAAACAACGTAAAGATCACCTTCTCTTCCCAAGAACACAAAATTTCAAGTTTCTTCTTAAGAATTCAACCATTCAAGGCCCTACTTTCATGTATTATTCAAGAATTAAAGCAACTCAGGTATGTGGGATATTGATTAATGGGTTCCATCCACCAATTGAGTCCCAAGAATCCCTTTTTCCAAGTATAAACCCTTTTCCCTCTTTTTATGAAAATTTCAATGTTAAGTATGAATTTACTCAATGTTTTCCCAGTAGTTTTGAATTCAAGACAAGCCAATATGTTTACCTATGTAAATTATGTTATTTCATGCATTAAATTTCAATTACCCATACCATGCTCAGTTGACACCATGTTAATTTACTAATTTATGAATTAAACCAATTGAGCATGTTTCACTCAAAAGTTTAACATATTACCATACTCAAAATCATGAGTTTTTTCGGTTAGGGATATATTCTATGTTTTGGGTATCTAAATAATGAATATCCTTACAGTGTTGTTAAATGATAACATTGTATTTAAAGTAATATTAAGTGCTATAGGGTTATGAAAAATTTACCTATTTCCAATTTCAAGCAACAAGTCAGTCAGATCATGGTTTTATTATCATACTAAGTTGGTCATCATCATGTAGAGAATTATAAGTTGTGATTTCTAGTTGACTTCAATTAGTACCAGTGTCATTTCAGTTGAGAGGAGGATTAATCATTGAGTGAACCTAGAGATAAGGGCTCACCTTTCAGTCGAAGGTGTGATCTTTTGTAGTAATCCCTATGTTCTATAATTACATATCTAGCATAGGTTTTGAGATGTCTTCCATCCTGACACTCTCTTAGGGATACCTTCCTGTAGAGGGTGACACCCTAGTCCTCTGATACACCAGTTTAGTCGATCCACATACCCAGTATCGGTACCCGTGGCATGGTAATGACACTCTTTTAATTGGGGTTATAGGTTGGACTCCAAATAGATCAAATTGGGTAATGTTTGTTATATGATAGAACCCATAGATTTAGTTTTGTATCTAGTTCTTATCATTACAGGTTTGCATGACCAAGAGTTCAGTTTATGAGCTATTCAGTTAATCAGTTTTATAGATTATTTCAGTACATGTTTTACTTCGCCTTCAATTCATTTTATATGTTCATGAATTCATGTTCACTATCCATATTCATTACAGTTAGTCTATATCTCACATTCCAGTACATTCAAAGTACTCACCGGATACTCATTATTTTGTGCTATATTGATTTCACAATATAGTACATTCAAATTAAGAATGATTTCCACCCTCTAACTTACTCATTTTAGCCCTGCTATCTGCCACCACATGAGGAGGTTATCCAGATAATTGAGTAAACTTAAGAGAATACTCTTTTATTGTAATGTTGCCCTTTCCAATGTTAATAAATTCTAGAACCTTAGTTTCTCTCAGCTCTAGGGGAAAGAATCTATCTAGAAAAGTGGTGGCAAACTCCTTCCAATCAATAGGCCCTACCTCTATAGCCCTATCTGCTTTTCACTATTTGAACCAAATGTGAGGCACATCATGCAGCTGATATACAGCTAGCTTAACACTCTGGATAGAATTCACTCTTATAATATCAGTAATCTTCTGCACCTTATCAAAATATTCTTGAGGGTCCTCACCTATCATAGACCCAGAAAAAGAAAGAGGATTCATTTGAGTAATGTCCCAAATCCTAGCTGCACTAGAATTAGCCATTGGGTTGGCCAGAATGACAGTTGAATGTTTATTCTAGGGGGCAACTGAATTAGCAAGAGTAGTGAATGCAGCTCTGAACTCTGCATGAGAAACGTATTCGTCCAGAGGATTTGCCTAAATAGGCTGGGCTAGTTGATTTCTATGTCTCCTCTCATTAGTCCTTTTAGGAGGCATGTTTTGTAAATGAAACGAAGGAATGGATTAAATTAAGGGTTTAACTAGAGCTCATGCTCACTTGAACGACATAAATACTAAAAGAAGGGAAACAGTTCCTAAAACATCTCATAGCCTCCTATAAATAAATATGGTGCGCAACACACCCTTGCACAAGACTTTATTAGATACAGCTTTTTAGACTTCCTAGGACACTGTTGAACCTGTGGTTCTGATACCAAGTTTGTAACACCCCGAGTTTGGCACCCCAGACTCTACACGGTGCTAATAATCTTGAGGGACTACCAGCTAACCCTTGACTGATATTTTTAACTGAGCACTGAATAATAGTAATATTTTAATAACAATATAACTGAAATAAATAAGGAAATTTTCCATAAGATTCAAAATTGAAATATAACTGATAATGTAGTATAACAATATCAAAACTGAAATAACTATCTTAACATGCTAGAGTCTGAACATCTAGTCTGAAAGCCTCTAAACTGTTTGAATAAGGAGTTGATGGGATATATCCCCAACTAAGTCCATTTACTAAAAACTAAACTGAAATAATAAAATAATCATGGTATCCTCGAATGATAAGGACTCACTGCGATCTACTACTGCTAGCTGAATCTGAGCTACTAAAGATGTTGTGGAGTTCGTACGTCTGAACCTATGGTATAAAACACCATAGTGCAAAAGAAAAATATGTGTCAGTATGTGTGAATGTACTGGTACGCAAAGTAAGGTAAGACTGAATGCAAGGGTTCATATGCATAAACTATAACTGATTGGATACCATGATAATAATTGAATAAGAACACATACATAACTATATAGACTGTATGTGAAATCATGAGAATTCTAAATACTGAGTTTTACTAATAACATGGATTACTGATAACTGTTATAACTGATACTGGGTGACTGTATCTGACAGTCCTGATTTTGATGGAACTAGCTAAGTTTTGTACTGAACTAAGTCACTGTATCTGACAGTCCTAAAACCTGTAGAACTATCTGAGTTCTATTACTTAGACTGAGACTGTTATTGTGGGAGGTAGTTATCTAACTGATATACCGCTAATAAGATATTATAACTGAGTTGGGGACCAATCTATAACCCAAATTGTAAGGGTGTCAACACCATGCCACTTGTAAGGATAATCTTTGAGTGACGCTAATCTGATAGTGTCCCCAAAGAAGAACAGTGAGACCCTCAACTAGAAGTTTTAATCCACCTTATCAACCCTTAATTGTCATTGTTGATGTCTCAACCTATGCTTGCTACATAGTTCTAGAATGCAAGAATTGTTTCTAAGGGTCACACCCTCTACTATCAGTGTGTTCCCTCATCCTTAGGTTCTCTCGGTGCTGAATCCTACTTCCAACTGAATAGACACTGAACTGATTATACTGAGATGAACTGGACTGAGTTCACTAAGTTTCGTGGACTAACAAAAATTACTAAAGTTTGTTAACTGACTGAGTTCATGAGATTACTGAGTTTTCTTGAGCCATGTAACTAACTAAATTCTGTTGAGTTTTGAAACTAACTTAGAATACTACTGATCATAACGTGATTGTGATTATCTTGAAACTGACACTTGTTCTAGGCGCACAGCTAAATTATTAGGTATTGAATACCCTCAGGACTAGATAGCATGAAAATAAATAGGACATGACACTTCTTGATCTCATAACAATTGGTAACAATTCATAATACAACCATTGAGAGATTTCATGATGCACTTGATACTCATAGTCTTGTACATGAATAGGAATACATCCTAACATATCATAAGTTCACAATCTAGTCTCATGAACATTTCATATTTCATCACAAAACATAACATTAGTGTGGGATTCATTTTGAACATGTAGTTATAGCCTAAGTTCATCATGTAGATCAATAAGGGTTCATAAAATACAATTTTACTTACTCAAGCATTTTATCATACACATGGAATGCATATACTTAGGCTTAGGCATGGACATTAACATATCTACATAATGGCTACATTAATCAACCCAATTTTATGAAAGTTAATCTACATGATAACACAATATCATGAAAACACACTAAGGATTCAAACTTGGGAATCATACAACACATCAAATTAATCATAATCAATCCACAGCATGACTATCAAAATTTATAATTTAAAGTTGGATCTTTGACTTCAAGGATCAAAGATGCATACCTTAGCACATAAATCCTTAAGGGTTCTTGAAGGAATTCTTGAGTCTTGTTCTTGAATTTTTAAGTTAGGGTTTCTTGCTTATGAGAGAGAATGATGAATTTTGGGGAAACTTGTGTTAATAATAAAATATTTAGGTTATTTAGGAATCAATTTTGTCTTTGAGGCTGACATGGTTAGTGGGAAAATGACCTATTTACCCTTAAACATGTAGTCATTTAATAACTGAAAATTGGGCATCGATGCAATTGGTGATGTGGCACATCGATGGCATCGCTATGATATTTGATGTGTCGCTCCATGATCACTCCAAGCCTTAGTACTTTTGACTAATAATTCCTATAATAATATTGACCAATGTGATAGGAGATGTGGCACACCAAGATTGCATTGGTCCACTGTTTTGGACTTCCAAAAATGGTGTAAATGAGGTTCAAAAAATCCAAAACTTGTCTAGGAACACCCATTGACCTTTCTGATCATGAATTAACAAAATTATAGACCTTTAAAGGAAATTAAGGTTGCGAAATGACATTTCCAACTTTTGAAGATCGAAAATAAACTAAGTCTGTAAACTTAGCTAGAATTTTCTAAGTCTGGGACCCCTTGACAAGCTTAAAGCACTGAATTAAACTTAGGAATTTTGTAGGGTCTTAAAATATGGTGGGTCATTCCCTCCAATAAATATGGAGTTGATTGCTTGTATTTTCATTCAGTGACTTATCCCCTACTGTGATTTTGTACTTTATCAACCTTTTAGTTTTGGTTGTTGCATTATTTTGTAAGGGTATGTATGATTTGGATTGTAAAGTTGATTTGAGTATTTGACATTAAATTAGACTTGTTGGCTTATTTTTTAACTTGACCCATTGGGATGTCGATTTAGAGGTTATGATGAATTTAGATTATGGATGCTTGTCCATCTTCAGGTTTGATTTGGGTAATTGAGACTGGGCAGTTCAACCTTGGTGTTGAGATTTCATCGAGAAGTTTTAGAGCTTAGGCACAACCTTCATTTTTAGATTTGTCTTAGTTGGGGTTTTATCTATAGGCTAGCTAAGCCTGTTCTATGTCCTCTTACTATCCTTCTTCAGTTTGAATAAATTATAGTTAAACCATTGTTAAAAATGATAGCTCCTTAGTACGATATTCATTCCTTCAGCATTGACCTTAGTTTTCAGTATCACTATAATTTTCGATGATCTACTCAGCAAGAGTAGTATTATTGAGTTCGGTTCAACATGACTTCATCCTTGATTTACGAAGTATCCTAGAGAAGATCATTCAGTGCTGAGTAGTTGTACTTCAAACTCATAGCTTCCAATTTCTGTGGTCATTCGAACTAGTTTTAGCATAGTATAGATTGCAGACCTTTTTTAAATATATTTTTTTACCTAGGTAGCACCTTTTGGGATTATTCTCATGCTTTCTATTATGGATTTTTTGTGGATCAACTTTAGTTCCTTAAGGTTAGGGTGATTGAGTTGCGCGGATAGGACACGGGTGACGTTTTTCTTGGTTTGGAGTGGATAGCAACTTTGGAAAGGCAAAAGAAGGTTATATTTTAATTTGTAGTCAGTGGCATGACTCATGCCTTGGATTAACTTTGGATTGGATAATTTGTCATTTGATTGTGCTGGTATTAGTATGGTATAAGTGTGTTGTAGTTTGGATTTGCGTGCATCAGCCTTCCTCAATTCAGCTGGAGGTTGATTTTTAGTTTCGGCTATTCAAGACTGAAGTTCAGAAGTTGGTTTGAAAAGGGATACCTATGAAAAATCCCTTGGAAGCCTTATTTGTTTTGCACATTCTAGGATGTCGTGCTTGGAGTAAGCAGGCCCAGTACCTCGTCCCTTCGAGCTTTTGTGAACTTTCTTCTATTTACTTTTGCAGATAAAAGTCCTTTTATTTATGGATATTATAATGATCTTCCAGGTCATTTCCATAATAAGCATTCATTTCTGGTGTTTCGAGTCTTCCCACAATAGCTATAGTTCATTTATGACTTGCAGGAACTATTGGTTCAGTAATTGGACAATATGTTTGGAATTTAGGCTTATTTCCTTATTTTGGAGATTTTGATGTTTAGTATTTGGTCTAGGGATAGAACTCTAGTAGATGACCTCAAATAAGAATTCTGACAACTCTATCAACTCTAAAACATTAAATTTAGGCTAAAGGGACCCTTGGTTTAGGTCCCAGGCTTTCAGACTTATTTTAGGCTATTGGGTAGATTATATAAAAAATGAATCTGTAGGTATGATCCACACATGTGGTTAAATGATCTCAGATCAATGTGTCCATGATTCTATTGGATTTGGAATGTGTTTTCTATCAATTTGCAATATTGGATCATGTTAATAGGGTTGTGAAAGAGTTTCGGGGGTCAAAAATAAGGTTTGAAGGTTATTGGTGCTCATGTGGCTGCTTTACAGGCCGTTTACCATTTGACCGATTGCTAAGGGAACAAATGACTTCTTTGCCAAAATTTTACCTTCTGATCAGACCACTTTAGCAACCATCGCTATGTATAAGACCTAAATTCATATTTTTTATATTTTAAGAGATTAGAAGCTCTGATTTTGATGATTATTAAAGAGTTATCATATTATAATCATTGTTTATAAATTCATAACTCTATTTTTCCAATTTACCAAGAATTTCTATTTTATTTTTTGTGATTTTCACCCAAGTTAAGAATTAGAACCCCATTTTCACCATATTTGGTGCTTGGGATCTCAGATTTGTGCGATTCCAAAGTAGTTTTAAAGATTGTTTACTTGGGTGATTTTTTTAATCTTATAATTATTATTCCCCTTAATTTTATCGTTGAAACAACTTCAAATTCTTTGGTTCAAAATAAGGTTTGAGGGGAGGGGGGGTTTCAAGTAAATTTAAAATATGGTTTTTCTTTGATTTGAATCTTATTTTAACTCATTTTCACATGGGTTTTTAGCTGTAGATGTCACACACCTTTTTTTCTTTGAGGAGCCTAATGGTTTTTCAAATTGAAGTGAGGTTTTAAATAGGGATTAGTTTTTTTATTGAATTGCCACTCGGAATAGAGTTTTGGTGTTCCGAGTCACATTATTGAATCCCTAATCAAAAGAAAATAACTCTTTATTGGTCAGTAAAAATAGAAGACCAGGTAAGGAATTCTGTTGATCAAGGGGAAGGTGTGAGGCACCCCTCGAGTCTCGTGATTCTAGCGTGGTCGCTTTTATTGACTTATCTTGACTTAAACTATTTTGATAAATCAAATCATGTTAAAGCCTAAATTCACTTATTTTATTATATCAAGAATATCTGTCTACACCTCTTATATTAAGTACATCAGTGAAAATTAATTTTATAAAAATATTTGCCAAGGTGCATTTTTGAATCCTTGAATTTTTAAATATCTCACAAATATGTGTACACACATTCTTAATTGAGACAAATATTTTAAACATGAATAAAATTAACCTAGCGTTAAAGGCATTGGTTAGTCTACTATAAATTTGAGACATCTAAGCTTACTCTTTTATTTTTTATTGTATAACGAGATTTGGAATATCTTCATACCCAACTCATTTTCATTATACTACAAACATTTAATATCATAATTCATAATCTACAACATTCAATACCCAATTAAGCACAAAGCAAAGATTCAAATTGCACATTAAGTATGACTTCCTAAATTGATCTTGTCCCCATGAAAATTATAATAAAAAAATCATAACACAACTATTCTTAGTACTCCACTGAAACTTCAACCCTAAAACAGTCCTAAAGAAACATACAAATCCATGTTATGTTAAAATTTTGCAAACCCATGAACTCTACAATGGCATAACCATAGTGTTTATCTCTCTAGGATACCAAGATGCAAATAAGCATATAATCTCATCGGATTAACACACAATAGCATCAAAATCAACTTGCTCATAATGACAAATAACAAAACAAGCTTAAGATTTAATGAAAACATATCTTGGATTGAAGTAGAAAGAGAAAAAGAAATGAATTTTGGGGTGGGAAATGGGACTATAGTGTGTATGAGAGAGAGTGTATGTGGCAGGTTAGTGGATTCAGTAATTGCCAAAAGGAAAAGAGAGAGGGGGTGGCGCTGGTGGTTCTGCTAACTGGAAATCATCCTGGTCGACGGGTGCTCTGCAGTGAATGAAGCGGCTCAAAAGAGAAAAAGTAGTTTTGTTGGTCAGTTCGGCAGAGGGTAAATAGTTGATTTGGGCGGTGGAGCGCGAGATCTTTTGGTCACGACCGACTGCCTTTCATCGGAATAGTACCAACGGGGTGGGTTTAGCCAAAATAAGTTGATGATTCAGGTGAATCCCTCATTGAAAAAAACTAGATCAAGCTACACCATTCCTTTTTTGTTTTTTACTCTTTTTTTCTAACTCATTTTGTGTGTATGTACTTATGTGTGTGAGTGAAACTATGATGTATTGTTGTGTGTTTTTGTGAATTTTTTTTAATGATTTCACTGCGTATTTATAGTGTGATGTGTGAAGGTGTATTATATCCATGGAAGTAGAGGAGTGTGTGTATGTGTTGTTAAGATTATTTTTCATAATTCAATACAGTAAATAAATAACATCACGTGTTAAATTATGGAATCATTAATGTAAATTTGATCAATAATTTGATTCATATCAACACTTACTCAAAGAAAATAGAAAATATCTAAATTAGAACCTATGTGATGACTTTATTTAAATGTAGAGACAAGAATGCTATCACCGAGAACTCGAATAAGAACCAAAACTCCAATTTTGGATGCAAACTTCAAAAAGAAAATGCTCTTTTTTTCTCTCAATGTTCTCTTTTCTTAGTTTCTTTTTTCTTCCTTTTCTATCTGATTTTCCCTGTCAAATATCTGTATCTTTTTTGGGGGGAGGTTGAGGGAGTTATATGTCAGAGAGTGAGGGGAGAAGTTAAGAAAAAGTAGGGATCAAATAGGAATGGGGGCAGCTAGGTAGTTTAGGATAATTATCTCTTTTTTTATTTTTTATTTATATTTATTTTTATTATTTTTATTTATATTATTTATTTTTAAAAAAAAGAATATATAAATAATAATAATAAAATAATATTAATTAATTAATTTTGATATATAAGAAAAATATAATGAATGTTTATAAATAGCCTTCAATTAATATAATTAAGATAATACTAAAACTACTAGCCTTTTTATTAAAATTAAAAGAGAAATATATTTTTTTTGAATTTTTTGTATTATTCTAAAAATAAACATAACAATAAAATATAAATAAAAATATTACAAAAATGTAGCTTTATTTTATTTATTTATTTTCATCTAAATTTATAAAAAATGACATAAGAGCTAAAATAAATATCGGATAAAAATATAAATATTTAATACCCAAAAATAGGTTAAAACTTAGGGAGGATAAAAAATTGTGTGTATACATTTTACCCCCTATTTTGTGAAATCTCGAAGAGTTTTCACATAACGAAGTAGACAAAGAGATGAATTTTTACCCTCTGATTATTCAAAAATTAAGGATAATATAAAATATAAAAGATATGATCGAGTCCTGGTTTTGGACTGCCTACATATCCTGGGTTTAAGAGAATCAGGTCAAGTGTAGTTTAAAGAGGTAAAATTGTGAGGCAATGAGTTAGATGTCCTGTCAGGTTCCGTCGAGTCTCCAGTTCTTAATATTCTTCTTTTACATTCAAATGAATAAGAAAAATAAAAAATAAAGATACAAGTAAAAGATCATGCTTTATGCAATTTCTTTGGAATCTTTACTTGAATCTTCATGACTTCTCAAGTGGTGAGATAATTTTTATTTTGAATTGGACTTGAAATATGAAATGTTCTTCTATGTTGGCTCTTGACATTGAAGACGAACTGGACAATTGACTTATTCCTCAGACTTTCTTTTGATCTAGATATGAAAATCTTTCACCCTATTATTCAGGCGGGCTCCGGACTTGTTATTACTTTACCCCATTCTTTAGGCGGGTTCTTGAACTTGCAGCTTCTTCACCATATTCTCTAGGTGGGCGCCTAACTTGATATTTCATCACCATGCTGTCCAAGCTGGCTATTTACTTGCTATTTCAATACCCTATTCTTTAGGCGGGCTCCTGACTCACTATATATGATTTTCCAAACATGTTCGTGAACTCAGATTAAAAGGTGAACTAGAAAGGAAAAATCCCATTATCCAAAAGGGTCTTGAGCAGAAATAACTTCCCATTATCCAGGAGTGTCCTGAGATGTGATAAATTTCTATTATTCAGGAGTGTCTTGAGCATAAAACAACTTCACATTATCCAGGAGGGCCAAGAGTAGAAAGTAAAATTCCCATTATCCAGGAGGGTCCTGAGCAGAAATAAGTTCCCATCATCAAGGAACGTCCTGAGCAGTAAGTAAAATTCCCATTATTCAGGAGGATCTTGAGCAGAAATAAGTTCTCATTATCCAGGAAGGTCCTAAGCAAAAAATAAATTCCCATTATTTGGGAGGGCCCAAAGCAGAAAGTAAGATTCCCATTATTCAGGAGGGTCCTGAGCATAAAATAAATTCTCATAAAACATATAATTTTATTTACCCTATTTTGTATTGGAAATTTTTTTGAGTGCTATTAGATCATAGCTTTTAGAAATGTACAGTAAAAAGGATGATTCAAGGCCTTGAATAATTTTAGGAAGTGTATCACCTGAAAATGAAACTTGAATTACCTAAATAAGAAAAATGCATCTGCTGGGCTGAAATGGAAGGACTCAAATAGAGAGTACATCTTCTAGGAGTAAAGGATCAAGTTATAAAGTTTGTCACCTAAAAAATGAAAAGTAAAATATCCAGACAAGAAAGTGCATCTCCTAGAGGTCAAATGGAAGAACTCGACTAGAAAATGAATCTTCTAGGAGCAAAGGTTCAAGTTAGGAAATATGTTACCTAACAAATGAACCCTGAAATACCTAGAAAACAAAGTGTGTCTCCTAGGGATTAAATGGAATGTCTCAACTAGAATGTTCATCTTTTAAGAGTAAAGTTTAACGTGAGGCAGTACATCACCTAACAGATGAAACTTGAATTATTCAAACTAGGAAATGTGTCTCCTATGGGTTAAACGAAAGAACTCAACTAGAAGGTGCATCTTCTAGGAGTGGAATTTCATGTTAGGAAGTGTGTCACCTAACATATGAAAATATAAATTACCCAAATAAGGAAGTGCATCTCATAGGTGTTAAATGAAATGACTCAACTAGAAAGTACGCCTTCTTGTAGTAAAGGTTAAAGTTAGGAAGTGCATCACCTAACATATGAAAACATAAATTACACTGACAAGAAAGTGCATCTCCTAGGGGTTAAATAGAATAACTCGACTAGAAAATGAGTCTTCTAGGAGTGAAGCTTAAAGTTAGGAAGTGTGTCACCTAACATATGAAAACTTAAATTACACTGACTAGGAATTGAGTCTCCTAAGGGTTAAATGAAATAAATCAACTAGAATGTGAATTTTCTAGGAGTTATAGTTCAAGTTAGGAAGTGCATCACCTAACATATGAAAACTTAAATTACCTAGACAAGGAAGTGCATCTCCTAGGTGTTAAATGAAATGAATCTACTAGAAAGTGAATCTTCTATAAGTAAAGCTTCAAGTTAGGAACACATTTTCTAGGAGTTAAAGTTCAAGTTAGGAACTGCGTCGCCTAACATATGAAAACTTAAATTACCTAGACAAGGAAGTGCATCTTCTAGGGGTTAAATGAAGTGAATCTACTAGAAAGTGCATCTTCCATAAGTAAAGGTTCAAGTTAGGAAGTGTGATACCAAACATATGAAAACTTACGTTACCCAGACAAGGAAGTGCATCTCCAAGGGATTAAATACAATGAATCGACTAGAAATTGTCTTCTAGGAGTAATAGTTCAAGTTACAAAGTAAGTCACCTAACAAATGAAAACATAGATTACCCAGACAAGGAAGAGCATCTCCTAGGGGTTAACATAATGAATTTTAACCATGATTTGATTACTAAACCTAGATAACAATATTAGCTATTGTTATCTAGGCTATTTAGGCTTTGAAGCCCTTGATTTGAAGGTAATATGCATCTATGTTTCAAAAAAATAATTATTATGAATTTTAAAATATGGTGGTTGGTTTGTGGAACTTGGCATTTGAGGTGGCTTCTCTTACCTTTATCATGCTCATCTCTATTTCAGATCGATGATAGGTATCATTGACTTGTCGTACATTTGACACCCAAATTCTGGCTACTAAAAGTATTTGACTCAAATTGTATTTCCCTTGTATGATGTCTCTGTATTTTACTTTTAATGCAACTTTTACATTTCCATGAGTCTCAAAACAATCAGATGACCGACATTCTTGAGTACCTTACTTTATTTTGGAATATGTTACCTTTATCCATCCGCTTTTTGTCTTGCCTTGAGTAATTGAAAGAGTTGGTAGCAAGTTCTAAAATTCTTTCTCACTTGACTTAACATGAACTTGACTCAAAAAATATGCAAAAAATGATGATAGTGATTTTTCATTTGACAACAAAAAAACAAAAATCAAAAATTAAAATATAGAAAGCAAAGAAAAAGACAATAGCCAACTTTTTTTCAAAGACGTCAAAAAGAAAAAATTATTTGGGTCTGGCATCTGATTCAAGTCATCAATGATAGGCATTTTGACTTAAATAACTTGATCTTCCCATACGAATAATTTATCAACTTTTGCCAACTTATTAAGTTTGAAATCGAGCCGCTCTTGCACTTACTGCCTCTAGATTACAAACCTCCTTAGGCTAGTCGCACCTCAATGAATTTTGCCCAATGAGTCTCTCTCATTTTTATTTTCTCTCAACTTACTGTTGCCTTATGGCAACCATGAGGGTTTTCACTAATAATATTCTCTCATTTTTATTTTTCTTACAACTTATTGTTACCTTATGAAGCCCATGAGGGTTTTCACCAATAAGGCTCTCCTATTTTTATTTTTTAACAACTCATTGTCTCTTTATAGTGTCCATGAGGGTTTTCACCAATAAGACTCTCTCATTTTTATTTTTCTTACTTTTTTATGCTGATGAAGGAAAGTAGTGCCATAAATATGAAAAATCATATACCTATAACATGCTTAGCCTTTACATTCTCAAAGATTGATATGAGGGTCTTTCTTTGATTGTAACTTGGCTTTTGGATATTGTTAAAAACAAAGGGCGGCATGAGGCTTAAAATATACATTACATAGGGTGAGATTTACATCTTTTGAAATTGACTCTTAAATAAAATAACTTTTGTCCCTATTTTATTTTATACTAGGTAACTAGAATTTTTACTTGGTTGGACCAAATCATAGAGTAGGGCTTCATACGTATCTAGTTGTAGCAATAATTAGGTCAAACCTATTTTAGATATCTTATCATTTTTCTTGATTTTTTTTCTTTTTTTTTTGAGTTTTCTCTTTTCGATATTTTTTTTCACTCTATTGTCTTTCTTGACACTTTTTTCTTTGATTTTTTTTTCAAACTCTATTTTGATTCCAAAATAGGAGTACAAAAGAAATAATTCTAAAGCTCAAAAGAGGTAACAAAGGATGACACAACATTTGTATAGAAGAATGAAATGCGTTCATCATATCAATCCTTAGAATTTTAAGAGCATAACATGCAATCTGGTTGTGGAACATGAATATCATATGCATCTTTTTCAACAATGACTGTGACTAAGTACATACACGTGTATGAGTTCTTTCATGCTTGTAAACATAAAAGCTTACTTACGTTGTACTTAACTCACTATAGTCATTTTTTTGGAACTAACTTCCTTTTGATTCTCCCAATAGTGGAAACTATATATCCTCTGATTGATCTCATTCAAAATACTTGAGATGGCTCTTCTCATTAAAGACCAAGTCATTTTTATTCGCAAAGTAATTGCCTTAATATATTCAAGTGAGATTGTAACTAGGTCCCCAAATACCTCAAAACTTTATTTATGCCCCTTTTATTAAATTTAACTTCTTGGCTCGATGTTTCCTGATTAGATTGAATTTAACAATCATTTTATGAATTAAGTATACATATCATATCACTAGAACCAGCATAAAATGTAATGAGTAAAGAAAATAAATAAATAATATATATATATATATATATATATTAAAAATTAAAAATAAAAGGTAAAAAGGGACACTAAAATTTGTTGAATGAAATATGATATAGTTTGAACATAAATGACAAAGAAACAAGAAAAGATAGACTCTGAACTACAATCGTGAAATAATTTGGATAATAGCAAGAAAAATAAAGTATACTACCACAAATCCTTCCTAGTAAGGGGAGGAGTGACTTCTCAATTGTAAAGCTTGACATCTTAGTCAATTTGCAAATCATCATGACTAGAGCTTTCACCACTGTCAATGTCCTGGACCGTAATCAATTTATCTTAAATCATCTTTTCTATTTCTCTTTTCAAAGCATGAAAAGTTTTAGTACTATGACCCTTAACATCAGAATGATACACAAATCATACATTAGGATCAAAGTTTCTTGAATGTATGTCAGGAGTGTACCCAAGAAGAGGATTGATCATGTTATGTTCTCTCAATTTTTAGAATAAGCTAGTACATGATTTTCCAATTGGTGTGAAACTATCCCTTTCTTTATACCTCTTTTCATTGTTTGTCTTGGAGAAAAAATTGAGTCTAAAAGATCTTGGTGTTTGGGAGTTGGAGAATGATTCTGAGGGGTTGGTGCATACCATTATTAGTGAGAATGCACTTGGGCATATAGTTGTGCATTATAAATACCGATAAGGGTTTCCTACATATGTCATCAAGATGAGAATCAGGTGTGCGTAGTTTGTGAATACCATAAAAGTTATTTTTTTTGTAATCAAAAATTTTAATTTTGCAAAGAAATGGTTATAAAAGTTGGAGAAAAGAATACTATCATTTGTTTTACTATGCTGCCTAAAGTCGGTGAACAATCAAGCGAGCCTTCAAAATAAACATCAAAGAGCATATAGGATGCACATATTGGTTATATAAAGAGGGACAACTGTCCTAGACAGATTCAGCTCATTTGATAAGCCTCACTAAGTCAAAAATTCATGTGATGTACATAAAGAAAATGCTAATATGAATAACCACATCTGAGTTTCAGTTCTACTAAGTCTAACCTAACGGAGATAGATGTCTAGACTAGGTGAAAAATGAGCAGACAACTCTAGTCGGGAAGGGAGAACTTACCAGTAGAAGTGCTTTTTGACCTCACAATTGGTCTTTCAGATCCTAAATCATGTGTGATGATAGAATCCTTTCCAGGAGCATTGACGAATCTATGGTATCTCAAGGATTGGGAGCGTATACCGTATCTCTGAATATAAAGTATCTCAGAAGACTTAGATCAGTGCTCCTGAGATGAAAGTTTATATAGAAATTCAAATAATATCAAAGTGGTAAGCAATTAGACAAATAATACATATAAGCTAACAAATAAATTATCTCAAAATACATAAATCCAAACAAGCCAATATAAAAACTCAAATTTTGGCTATCCCCAACAGAGTCGCTAGAGAAGTCACATCCCTTTTTTGTCGTGAGGAGTGATAGGGTTTTCCAATTAAAGTAACAATTTTAAATAGATATTAGTTTATTTATAGAGTTGCCACTCAGAATTGAGTTGTGGTGTTTTGAGTCACCTTATTGAATCACTAATTAAAAGGAAATGATTCTTTATTAGTCTGCAAAAATAGAAGACAGGGTAAGAAATTCTATTGATCAAAGAAAAGGTGTGAGGCACCCCTCGAGTCCCTTGATTCTAGCACGGCCGCTTTTAACGACTTATCTTGACTTAAACCATTTTAATATTTCAAATCGTGTTAAAGCCTAAATTCGCCCATTTTATTTTATCAAGAATATCTGTCTACACCTCTTATATTAAATACATTAGTGAAAGCTAATTTTAGAAAAATATTTGACAAGGTGCATTGTACCATCCTTGAATTTTTAAATATCTCAGAATGATGTATACGCCGCATTCTTAATTTAGATAAATATTTTGAACTTACCTAAAATTTATCTAGCATTAAAGGCGTTGGTTAGTCTATTATAAATTCAAGATGTCTAAGCTTACTCTTTTATTTTTCATCATATAATGGGATTCGGAATTTCATACCCAACTCACTTTCATTATACATCAAATATTTATCATCCTAATTTACAACCCGACATATTAAATACCCAATCAAACACAACGCGATGATTCAAATTATACATTAAGTATGACATCCTAACTTGATCTTTTCCCCATGAAAATTATAATCAAACAAGAATAGCACAATCAAGAGAAGTACTCCACTGAGACTTTAAGTCCTAAAGATACACACAAATCCATGTTATGTTCAAATTTAGCATTCCCATGAACTTTACAATGGCACAACCATGGTATTTATCTTTCTAAAATAAAATTAGAAAATAATCTCATAGGATTAACACACAATAGCATCAAAATCAACTTTCTCATAATGACAAATAACCAAATAAGCTTAAGATTTAACGAAATCATAGCTTGGATAGAAGTAAAAAGAGAAAGAGAAGTGAATTTTGGGTTAGGAGATGGGGCTTTGGTGTGTATGAGACAGAGTGTATGTAGCGATTAGTGGTTTTAGTGATCACCAGAAGGAAAAGAACGGGGGTGGAGCCTGGTGACGGGAAATCATCCTAGTCGACGAGTGCCCACCAGTGAATCAAGTGGTGCAAAAGGGAAAAAGGAGTTTTGTTGGCTAGTTTGACGTCAAGTAAATGATGGTTTTGGGTGATGATGAGCGAGATCGAGTGACAGGATAGGCTGATTTTTGATTTTGTGATTGCTACTGGTGGCAGTTCACCAGAATAGTACCAGCGAGGTAGGTTTAGTTGGAATATATCGACGATTCTGATAATCCCTCATAAAAAAAAACTAGATCAAGCTACTCTATTTCTGTTTTGTTTTTACTTTATTTTTATCACTCATTTTACATGTATGTGCTTATGTGTGTGAGTGAAACTATGATGTATTGGTGTGTGTTTTTGTGAATTTCTTTTTAATTATTTCACTGTATGTGTATCGAGTGTTAGGTGACAGTGTATTATATCCATGGAAGTGGAGGAGTGTGTGTTTGTGTTATAAGTTCATTTTCCATAATTAAATACAGTAAATGAATAACATCACATGTTAAATTTTGGAATCATTTATATAAATTTGATCATTGATTTGACTCATAACAACACGTACAAAAAGAAACAGGAAAAGATCTGAATTAGAACTTGTGTACAGGAAAAGATCTGAATTAGAACTTGTGTGCTGATTTTATTTGATTATAGAGACAAGAACACTTTCACCGAGAACTTGAAACAAGAATCAAAACTCCAATTTCAAACTGCAAACTTCTAAAGGAAAATGGTCTTTATTCTCTGAATGTTGTTCTCTTCTCTCAATGTTATTCTCTTCCCCTATCAAATGTCTATATCGTTTTTTTAGGGGGGGAGGGGAGGTTGAGGGAGTTATATGTTATACAGTGAGGAGAGAATTTGAGGAAAAGTGTGTATCAGATAAGAGTGGGTGTAGTTGGGTAGTTTAGGATAATCATCTCTTCTTTTGTATTTTAATTTAATTTATTTTTATTATTTTTATTTTTGTTATTTTTTTTTAAAAACTAATATATAAGTAATAACAATAATAATAAAAGAATATTAATTAATAAATTTTAATATTTAAAAAAATATAACAAAAGTATAAAAATAGCTTGAAATTAATATAATTATGATAATACTAAAACTACTAGCCTATTTATTAAAATTAAAAGAGAAATATATCTTTTTGAATTTTTTGTATTATTCTAAAAATAAACATAACAATAAAATAAAAATATCCCAATAATGTAAATTTATTTATTTATTTTTATCTAAAATTTATAAAGAAATGAAAGGAGAGCTAAAATAAATATCAAACAAAATTATAAATATTTAATACCAAAAAATAGGTTAAAACTCAGGGAGGATCAAAAACCACGTGTCTATAGTAAACTTATATAAGTATGGGGAACATATTTCTAAAATAAATTATGGTTTTACAACTTTTATTCAAAACCATTTTCAGGGTCTGTTTTTAGGTCCATCTTGAATATAGCAATATGAATTCGTTTTACTCCTAAAAATGTGTAGCTTACTATTTTGATAGCATGACGACATTTTGAGATAGTGGAGCAAAGACTATTTTTGTGCTATTTAATGATTGTAGTTCGACATCAAGATTGGCTTTTGTCTGGTTTTCTTCATGAGATGGTGTACAATATATGTTACATGTTATGTAGGGTGTTTGGACATTATTATGGGAAGAGCACCATGGATTAGCCATATTTATGAATTCAGGGATAGAAGATTGATTGACCCTTAAGGTGAACTACATATTATGTTTCTAGGGTCTTATTACCCTAGATTGCTAGCATGATACGCATAGTTAAGACTAAAGAACCATAAATATAATATTTGATATGTTACTTGGTAGATTGTGATGGTTTTTCGAATTATGATAAGATTATGTCGGTAATACAATATTGGGCCCAAGGCCGTTATTATGATATTATTTGGATTCTTTAAAGTGATTTATCGTTGTAAGGGATATAGTCTTAATTTATAGACATTTATAAGCTAATAATGGTATTATTTCGATACTAGTGGTGGAAAGAATAGATTCGGTACATTCATGCTCACTAAAATAGTAAATGGTAAGACTCTGATTAAAAATATGGTTTTACTACTATTTTCCAAAAAGTGAATTTATTCTCACTTTTAACTTTTAAATTAGATCCTTTCATAATGGGAATCACATTACCGTAATGAATGATTTATTAGTTTTTGAGACTGAAATTTATATTTTAGAGATTTTATCGAGTTAAATTTTTTCCATGATTTTACTACTACTATTTACCTCAATAGAGACAAATTTTAACCCTTTCTACACTTTTATGTTTATTTAGTCCCAAATTTTACCTCAAGGAATGGATTTACATATTCTCACTCTTTTAGCCATGGTTCTAGTTCCTGCATTTATATATGTATCTCTATTATTGGATGGAGAAGTTTGATTGTGATGATGGTTATTGAAAATCCTACATTGGGACCAGGTCGGTGTTTATGGTTTAACCCTGGGCGCAACTTTAATTTTTTGTGAAATGTTCCCGATCTGGACCTCTGGTACAATGTAGAACTATTGCGTTATGTCACTAGAAAAAGAAAACTAGGAAATTGCGTGGTGGCTTGACACGGTGGTATCGCGTTGCTACTTTGTTTGTGAACTGAAAGTGCACCGTGATGCGGTGGAATCACGTTGGTACACTGGAAATTGATAACTGTGAACTAGGTCTGTGGAGCAATGTGCTAATATTGCGTAGAAACATGGGAAATTGACAATTACAATTTTTACAAACTCCATGACATGCTACTTGCTTGAATGATGATGTTTAACGACTGAAACTTAAAATCGCCATAACTTCTTACTCGATTGTCGAATTTAAGCCAATTTTATATCGTCGGAAAACTAATTAAATTTTCTACTCAACATCAGGCTCTAATATGAAAATTACTAAGTATTCAAAAAATTTTAATTCAGGATAACCCATGAACTAAGGGTTAATCTAGGCTAGGGAAATACAGGGTAATACAATACACTTGACGACTTATTTGGAAATTCCCCATGACCATAACAACCCTCTAATCCTTCTGTTACACAAGTAAACGTTGGTTAACACATTTTCTTGAGGTGATGGGACCCTGGATTATTATAAATCCAAACTATCCTAATCAAAAAGCTGAAACACCATTCTGGATATGGGTGATGGGTCCTTTGATGGTTCACCAAGTTATTTATAAGCCATCACATGATCAATCAAAAGTTGAGGGTTGAGAATGAAATACTGGTAGGTACTGACAGTCACCCTAACAATAGATCAAGTGTCTGACAGTGATTCATATCATCAGTCGCCAAGTAAAAGTTTAGAATCCATTCTAGAAGAGATTAACGACTCTTAAGATGGCCAGTAACAAGGATGCCGGTCAGTCACAAGATCAGTCAAGTTGAAAACTTTCTCGTAAATTCATTTTTAGATTAGTTGTTTTTTCTTAACTCTTAATTATATTTTTTTTAATTCAAAACACTAATTAAAAACTAGTAATTAATCTACTTAGTTTGGATTAGTTCTTAAGTCTGTTATCTTTTTTTGTCCTATTTCTTTTGTGCTTTTCTAGTTTTTATGTCATAATAACTTCTTGATTCAAGTTCTTAAGCAATTTCTTTGAGTCATTGAAAACAGAATCCACTCCATCCATAAGTAGCAGTTGACATCTTATGTACACAATAAAGTATAACCAATCTTCGACATTAGCTAGTCAATTATGAGGTATATAAAGGTGAGAATCTTATGAATGTTGGTGAGGAACTTTAATAACCTTAGATACTTATGAAAACAACATAATAGACTATAATTGTGGTGAAGAAATCTATGACTATGACAAAGATAGAGATTATGTATGCTATAAATAGAACCATAATAAAGAGCCATGTGAGTATGAAGGTTACAATTCTAGAGGAGAATATGAGGAGAATAGTGAATCTAGATCTTATAGAGAATATAGACAAAATGAAGAGCCTTGTGATAGTTCTTATTTAGAAGATGGGGCATGTGAAGATTATTACTGTTCCTACTCCAACATAAAGGTGATGTAAGGTATATCCCGTATCTTAAGCACCTTATAAGATTCATGGCTTGAATAAGCATAAAGATTGTAATGATTCATATTCCTTGTCCTAAGGAACTTTTTATCAAGGACATATTGTGAGTGCTTATAATACTTATTGTAGAAGTCGTCCCATGGGAAGAAAATAACATGGATCTCTAATGCCTAGGGATGCTCATCTTATCCTTCTTATTCTTGTGCTCTAATGTTTGGAAATGGGAATCAAGGTGGATATGAAGGGTATAGTAAGATTTATGATCTCTGAAGAGTTCCTTTTTCTATTTTCAAAGAAGAATATGATCACAAAGTTTATCTTTGTTGGGAATGTCAATGCAAAAGGGTATTCAAGGACTATGTTATGAATAAATTAGACTTAGGAATATATATCATTAAGCACCTTTAAGTCCCAGCATAGAGATTCCAGAAACTTGCAAGATGACCCAGTCAAACATGGAGTGACGTGAAGAGTCCCTTGAGATCCATCAATATACCAAAGAGGTACATGAAGATTTATAATATTGATCAAAGATGACATGTTTGTACAAGATGAGTGGATATTTGTGGAGTTCTACATTTTTTGACTTATGGAGTGTCTTAATGAGTTTGTGAAGGGAAAGTGCCAAAATTTTTGTGTTGGACTGAATAGGGGAGAACAGAGGTGAAGAAATGCTCTTTGTTACCGCGATTGCTGGCCCTCTGCCTTCACATTCCCATCCACATACTTAATAGTGATTGCAGACCCTTGACCACAATCTTGATCAAGTCTTTTTAAAAAGACCATCAGTCTTCCATTTGCTCACACTCCCTCTTTAAATTCTCTCTCAAATTATACTTACTCATTATCATAAATTGGACATCCAAAAGCATTGCAGTATCTCTCTTTGCATTATCACTTTGGTAAGTGCCTTGAATTTGTTCTTTAATCATTGTAAATAGGCCATAGAATGTAGGTTTTAGGAAAGGCCTAAAATGATGATTTTAATTGGTAAATACATTATTAAATCATACTTGTGTGGTGATTAGCTGTTAAAAATGGTGTGCATAAATGTAGGGAAGTCTTTAGTACCCAAATTGAAGTTGAGTTAAATGTATTGTGCACACCATGTGCTTGATCAAATACCCAAACAAGTTAATAACTAGTTGTTTTCGCATTTCAGGGGCATGGTGGAGTACTTAGAAACCATGCTCAATGCTCTTAATGATTAATTTCTATTTTGGAACACAATCTGGCCCAGAAATTGGAATTTTAGAGTATTGAATAATCTGGCTCGAACTGGACTCATAGACCGCGATCGCGGTCATCAGGATCATAATCGCAGCTTAGTGGTACATGATTGGCACATCTGAGGCTGAATTCCAACCTTGGTTAAAAAAATCATGCACTTTGAATTATTGTCTAAATACCACCAAATCACTATTTCATAAGCTTTATTGAACAACATAGCTTAGTTTGCACATGAAAATGTCAATGTTTAATGCTATTATGTTGTTCTTGTTTATTTTCAGGTTTATATCATAGGAGACTACGATCAAGTTCAATTCATGGCCCCCAAGTGTCGTACTCTATACTGTGGCGACATTATAAGGATAAAACTACTTTCAAAGAGTGGAATATGCTTGGAGAAAGTTCCAAAAAAGCTCCCAGAATTTCATGATAGACTCGTGGCCACTGGATAGTGCTGATTCACCTCAGATCTTTATAAGGTGAATGAGCAGTGGGTACAATAATTCTACGTTAACCTTAGCGTAGTATGTTTCTTAGAACTCATTATTAGGTTCATCCTATTCGAGAAAAGGCGGCGAGCTTTCAGGCGGACAAAATTAATGACATATACATGATCCCAAATGCAAACATGGATGAATTTGAAGTAATAAGGTATGAGCTGATAAATGGAATGGTAGAGAAACATTATTCGAGCAAGGAGGTCCCTTGGGTGGCTACGAAGAGGAACATATCGATGAATGACTTCACTGCCAAGGCCTAGATTTATTTGACTATCATTTGTAGCTAGATCTCCCCTTACACCTATATGAAAACAGTTTAAGATCTTTGTACTATGATGGTTGCTTCCATATTATACGATATTTTCTTAAATATTAGTCGGCTTGTACTCTAAGAGATGAAGTTTTTCAAGAATCATAGTGGTACTAAGCTCTGTTTTCCTACTTTGATTACCGAGTTGTGTAGGTGAGTAGGCCATGTGGAGTACCCTAAAGACACTTATGTGTGCCCTGGCACCCTATCTATTCTCTAAAAATTCTGGGAGAGAGTGCACTAGGAAAGAGAAAGAAGGGAAAGATCGACTTGGGAAAGTCCACATATAAGGAGCCTAAGTCTTGTAAGCCATCCATTACTATACCTCTTGAGGATATTAGTTTAGATTTATAGGTCATTAAGGAGCTTTGTGTTAGGATTGCCCTAGTGGCCGGGAGATCCTTCAACCACCCGTCATTTATATGTGTCCCAGTATGATTATGAGCAGTATCTGGAGGACCAGCGGATGTAAGACGCTACCATTGATAGGAATGAGAGGTCCTACTCATCCTTGGCAGAGTCACATAGAGAGATCCTACTTTTAGATGAAAACATAGTGAAAAGAGAGAAGAAGAAGGATAAATTCGTTAGAAAGATATGGTAGGGGGTAAAGGGAATGTGGATGGTCCTAAAACCCCAACTGAGTGAGAGAGCAGTTGAGTGGTCTAGTCCAGAGGATACAGGAGATGATGTAGAGTCTGAGTGAGAGAGCATCTCTTGATGTGGTTGTCAGGGGCACCATTATCTCTCTTTGTGATATATTATTTATACAGTGAGGACACTACAAGTTTCTTAGTTGGGGTACCTGTCTCCATATTCATTTTATTAAGGCATATATTGTTTAGATATTTCTAGATGTTTTGATGAAATTTTAGTTGATTTTTTTTATTGGGTTGTAATATTCGATCACTCTGATGGTGACCATATTTTCATGAATTAGTATCTTATGTCATTTTTAGATTTTTCCTTTACCTTTATTCTGCTTATAGTAACATCGGATGAGCCTTTGCCTATATAGATTGAGTGACGATATTCTTAAGGGAAAATTGTCGTGATTGGATTTGAGCCATGGATGCAAGAAAAGTCTGAGTAACTGTAGCATCAGAGCTATAAATGTAAGGGAAGTCTGAGTACCCATAGCATTTTTTTTCTTGGGGATAAACTTATAACTATAATGAAGTAAGAGTAGTCATATGGTTTTCCCATAGGAAATCTGAAATGTGAGACGTAAGCTTGATTTAGTGCCATAAATATCAATTTGTGCATGGTGCAAATGCAAAGCAACCACCCCCTCCGTCCTAATTTTTTTTTCAAAAACCAAGGGCACATACCTGAGCGACTTGGTAACAAAACTTTAATTATTTTTGTTACTCTAAAATTTTGGTTGATAGAAATTTTCAGAAAGTACATTTTTTCTCTAGTGAGAAGGGAAATTGAGCCTAGGAGTTTACATTCCATGTGTGGTCATCATTTTTTCCAAATCTCATGCATATTTGTATCTTATAGAACTTCCCCCGTAGTCTCCTAAAACTAATTTTTGTTATATTTGGTCGGTGAAATGATCCTAGGCCAGTTTATGCACATAGGAACCCACTTTAGCCTAAATAGCCTACCCATGCATATAATAGAACCCTTAGTTACCCAATTTGAGACTTCAAGCCTTTCTTTCAAAACCACTTTACAAGCCTCAGACAATTCAAAGATTTTCGCTCTCTTTAACCCTACCCTCCCTAAACATGAAAAATAAAAATTGAGGCTAAATGCCTAAGTTGGGGTGGTAAGTTTGGAAGATATGAACTTGGGCCCATGTAGTGTAAATGGATACCTATGAACTAATTAATGAAAAATTAAAAAAGAAAGTAATAATTAAAAGAAGAACGAGACATATTGCAAAAGAAATAAGCAAATGAAAGATGCCTTCAAAAAGTTGGGTAAATCTAGGTAACTAAAATAGGCATGTGTAATGTGTGAAAACAAAAGAAGTGGTACATGGTAAAAAGTTGGATTGAATTGTGTGATATAGATTTTAATAAAGGGTGTAGCTACTTTGTTCCTAAATAATATCATACCCTTCCCCAAACCAACGTTACAAGATCAAAAAGTCCTTCGAGATCTCCAACCATGTGTAGTCATTGTAGTGGGGATTGAAAATAAGGGCAAGCCATGGTACTTGTTAGCATAGAGAATCTTTTGTAAGAGAGAGTTTCACACTTAAATTCCTTATTGAATATTTTATAATTTGCTATGTATATGATTTCCATTCTTATGAGAAGGCATGTAAACAAATTAATGTGGCTGATATTGTCATCATTTCGAATAATAAGGCAAAACGAGTATTGTAGAATTGATGTCAATAGTCACTTTTAGAGTGTTAGTTCTTGTTGCATTATTTCTTTTTAAAGTCTTTTGCATCTTTCAGATTGTATTTCATGATGAGGGATGTTGTGTGAATATCTGTGTCCATGCTTAAAGAGCTACTTGTGGTACCATTCAAGCTTGAAGTCATTGTGATCATTGGGTTGTATAAAATGGGCTTAAATATGCATTGTATTATGGTAAGAGGTACTGTTTCTTGAGGACAAGCAAAGGTTTAAGTTGAGGGTATTGATGAGCAGTGAATTTACCACTCATTTGCATTAAAAATTCATGCATACTACTACGATTTGAACTTATGAATGAGACAAATTTATGATTGAATGCACAAATTTCCATAGTTTGCAGGCTTATAGGTCATGAGAAAGAAAGAGGTGGATTTAGGCTAAAAAGGAACAAAAAGAGAAGAGAAGTGCAACTGGAAGACTTGGAGCAAAATTTTGTCTCAGTTACTATGATCGCGTTCTGAGGGTTCCGATCGTGTTCAGTCAAGATTAGTTAAAGGTCCACGATCATCGTATTCTTAGTTCAGTCGCAGCAGCCACGATCGCAGGCAAGTTGTAGCAAATGCGGCTAGGCTAGTTTTTGCCCAGGTGCATGCCGGTTATTTTTCCCAGCCGATTCCAAATCCCTTATGTTTCTAAATCCCTTTCTCATTTGGTATATTACACTTTGAAAAGTTTACTTTTGGTGAATTTGTAACCCTACTAATTGGGGAAACTTGTATGTTTGAATTTTAAAATTTGGAGTTGGTGAAATTGAAGTTAAATTGAAGAACCTTATAATTTTCCATTGCCTTGGATGCTTTGAATGAATATTTTGGTATATTTCTTCTCCTTAACTCCATGACTAGCTAAAATTTCTTGTTGTGGGATTATGTTGAACTAATATGCAATTATGTGTGGGTTGTGCTGTATTAGTGTCACTTCTAGTTTTTTTATGATGGGTTTCATTATTGCTTGTTTGAATTAGTTGGGGCTTGTGGGTGAAAATGCCAAGTACTTGAAAGCTCACATCACACTTGGAAGAGGGATATGGGTGAACTTTGGGAACCCATATTATCCTTGAAAGAGGAATATGGGTGATGAAGCAACAATGGTCAATAATGGATGTAGTTTGTTACCTTATCGCTATCTTAGAAATAAGGGTGAGTAGAGAGATGACTATGTCTTGGGAATCTTCCTAGAAATACGGCTACACAATTGAGGTGTTAGGTTGTTTTAATTCTTAAACTCATTACATACTCAAAAGAGTCAATGAGTGATACTCTTGAGGTATTGTTGACAAACTAGCATGAAGGACCCTCAACCTAGCCTATTGTAACGCCCTAAAATATCATCCCGAGATGCCACACGGTACCCAAGGCTACACGTAGCCTCAAGCTAACCCTTTAAGCCAAAACATTACCCTTGGGTTCCAACACAACAACATACATGCTACACTAAGGATATATATATAAGTACATATCATATCACATCGCACATGGCATGGAATATCGTTAGACTATACATATATGGAATGTCTATACACAAACCAACCTAAAAATACACTAGTCTGACATAGCCTCTATACAGCAAAATAAATGAGTCATTGGGATAAACCACCATCTGACTCAACAGACCAAAGGGATCACAAAACAACAGCACCAAAACTAGCAACTTGGTCCTCGAACCATGAGGACTCATTACTGAAAGAACGTAGATGTGGCACTCAGATACCACTATTGCGGCTATGGCTGAGTACCTGAACCTACATCATGGTAACAATGTAGCCCATAGAGAAATTTGTGGGTCAGCACAAGATACGTACTGAGTATGTGGGGGCACATGCAAAATATAAATAATGTCATAAATTTCATAAAAATGTACATACGGACCATAATGACACACCTGGCTTGAGTGACATTGAATCATGCAACTCATAACATCTTAGATAGGAAATGTAGGAGAAAAACCTCATAAATCATTATAGATCATTATAGGCAACTTGACTTACCACATCAAAACTCGGAGTGAATCGGTATTTCAATAAACATGACTCTTATGGACAGGGGAGTTTCCTATAACTGACAACCCCACGTGAGCTACGTGGAATACCAACATTTGAAACCCCCATTGGTGGGAGCGTCATACTCTTTTCTAGGGAGTACGACCTTAAAACTACAATTATCACAATCAGACTCTCTGGCCAATAATATCATCATCAAACAACCCTACGATGGCACATGGGTTTGGGGAAATACAAAATTTCCCTCTCGGTGCTAAGTACTACCCCCCGAGAAGCTCAGAACGTATTAGAAAATCTACCACAACATCACAAGGGTCTATCATAAAGACGAAATCAAATCTCTTTCTCAATTATCAAATCATATCAATTTGTGGATTCCTAACTATACACATTTTAGCTCAAAACATTTTAATCTTCCTCAAAATCAACAAGGTATCAATGCGTTGAGCCATAACCGACTCGACATTTGGACAAGGATATGAACACGAAATACATAATGTTCTCAACAATTTAACTCATCAAAACCATCCGAAAAATACCAAGACTCATTGCAACTTCAATATCAACATTTTTCAATTTGCTATCCAACTCTCATTTAAAGGTACTTGAGACATCAACCCATAGTAGGGATACAGAATTTCCAATATCAATTATAAATTCATAATAAGGAAATAGTGGAATGATAGTATAAATCAAGGCTTAACAAATTAAATCATCATACTCTCATAATCAAATACTTTTTGGACATAATTCCATCTCAACATCTTACACATATCGGATGACATAATCCCATAGCTCATGGACAATAAGATAAGATATAAAACCATATTTCCAATTCATAGTAAAACATGTAAAATATCATGTCAATGTAATTAATAAAAATACCAGGCACAAGATCAAAAGGATAATCTTGTTCAAAGCCCCACATACCTAAAAATGGAAGATGAATATGAAATTTTGACTCTGAAACTTTATTCACAAAAATAAAGGGTGCTTCTCGAAGCCCTTAACATGATCAACTCGAATCTCAAATTAATTAGAAATTTCTATGGTTCAATCAAGAGACATAGAAGGATGAAATTTGGAGTAGTAGGGTTGGGGTTTGAGCCTTAGGAAATTTTGGAGAAAAATGAGCTATTGAATGCTCTTAATGGACTTAAATCCATGGTTTACCTGGATGGATTGGAGTGGGAATGACTAAAATACCCTTAAAAATCAAATAATATCAAATTTGTCCTTTGGTGGACTATTTTGATAGGCTGAAGTAGATTG
>NC_061114.1:84793367-84842657 GCF_002878395.1 Capsicum annuum | reverse complement strand
TGCTTCTCGAAGCCCTTAACATGATCAACTCGAATCTCAAATTAATTAGAAATTTCTATGGTTCAATCAAGAGACATAGAAGGATGAAATTTGGAGTAGTAGGGTTGGGGTTTGAGCCTTAGGAAATTTTGGAGAAAAATGAGCTATTGAATGCTCTTAATGGACTTAAATCCATGGTTTACCTGGATGGATTGGAGTGGGAATGACTAAAATACCCTTAAAAATCAAATAATATCAAATTTGTCCTTTGGTGGACTATTTTGATAGGCTGAAGTAGATTGACCATAAACTTTTTCTCCGATGGCCAAATTGGATGAAACTAATTTCATTGGAAAGAGTACTTTCATCTATTGATATTTAGTAGCTCACCCAGATCATTATGTACAAGGAGTTATGTTCGTTTGAAGTTGACCCTAAAATTTGCCTCGCCCCAGTATTTTTTTCCTGCACATTTACTATTCACCACTATTCACGGTTAGATCGGAATGATCATAACTCATCGCTAGAGTGTCCATTTTGGATGATCCACATATCATTGGAAAGATTATTCGATGCTCTATGCGATGACGGGTCGCATATCAAGAAATTCTACATAGAAAATTTATTAATCATGATAAAGAACAAAATTCAACACATTTTCGTTCGAGATCATAATCGAAAATTTTTCCGGGGCATCACATCATCTCCCCATTGGAAACATTCATCCTTGAATGTTGATTGGTAGGTCAAGAATACTATGAAAATGAGTATATACAGAAAAATCATCTTGCCTAAGTATATACTCCATTCTAGATATTTTTGGATATCGTAGAAAACACACAAGCTAAGATAAACATAGCAATAAGGATTAAATCAAAAGAGAACGATACCTTTGACATGCTCAGGATTCATAGGAAAGAGGTGGGGATATTTGGTGCGCATATCCGCTTCGGCTTCCCAAGTAGCACTCTCCATGGATTGATTTCGCCAAAGCACTTTAACCAAAGGAACTTCTTTGTTTGTTCACCTACGAACTTGAAAGTCAAAAGCCTCAATCGGAATCTCTTCATATAAAAGAATATCTTGAATACCCGAGCTTTCGGAAGGATCAATCACAACAGAATCACCAATAGACTTCATAAGCATAGAAACATGGAAAACTGAATGGACGTTAGATAACTTCGAGGGCAATTCAACCTTATTCGCTACCTTCCCAATGTGATCCACAATCTTATAGGGACCAATGTAACGGCGACTTAGTTTCCCTTTATTCCCAGATCTCTTCACCCCTTTCATGGGTGAAACTTTCAAGTACACTAAATCTCCAACATCAAATTCAAGGTCTTTTCTCCTTACATTTACGTATGATTTTTGACGACTTTGGGCGGTTTTCAACCTTTCCCAAATTAACTTAACCTTCTCCATAGCCTCGAACATCGTATCCGGTCCAGTCGCGGCAGCCTCACCAAATTCAAACCAACCAATGGGTGATATACACCTTCTACCTTACAAAGCTTCAAACGGGTCCATTCTAATAGTATCATGAAAACTGTTATTATAAGCAAACTCGATTAATACTAAGTGCTCATCCAAACTAACTTTAAAATCAAGCACATAAGCCCTCAACATATCTTCTAAAGTTTGAATGGTCCACTCGGCTGACCATCTGTTTATGGATAGAAGGGTTTGGGTACCGAGACCCTTCTGGAAAGATTTCCAAAACTGAGTACCTCTGTCAAAAATAATAGCCAAAAGGGATTCCATGAAGTCTGACGAGTTCCCGAATATATATTCTAGCATAATCTTTAGTTGTATACGATGAATGCACAGGCAAGAAATGAGCTGATTTTGTCAGCCGATTCACGACAACCCAAATCAAATCATGATGGCGACGAGAAGGAGGCAAACCAACAATGAAGTCCATATTCACTTCTTCCCACTTCCAAGTAGGAATGCTAAACTCTTGCATCACGCCACTGGTCCTTTGATGCTCTATTTTAATCTATTGACACGTGGAACACTTCACCACAAATTATGCTATGTTCCTCTTCATACCATTCCACCAATGGATTTCCCGCAAATCATGGTACATCTTGGAAGCACCAGGATGGATAGAGTATCGCGTACCATGCGCTTCCACCATAATCCTCTGCTTCAAGTTATCAACATCAGGAACACATAATCTTTCTCGGAGTCTCAAAATGCCATCTCCCCCTTGGGAGAAAACCTCCACCTTTTGGACTTTAACTGACTCTTTTAACCTGACCAAGGTAGGATCCCTATCTTGCTTCTCCTTCACTTCCAAAACTAAAGAGGATTCAAAATCACTTTGCACTCCTAAACTACCCTCATCATCACCAATCAACCTAACCCCTAATCTAGATAAATGATGTACCTCATGGGCTAACTCCTTCTTACCAATCTCTATATGTGTTACACTACCCATGGACTTTCAACTAAGGGCATCTGCTACAACATTAGCCTTGTCCGAATGATATACCACGCTTATATCGTAATCTTTCAACAGTTCTAACCATTATCTCTACCTAAGATTATAATCCTTTTGGGTGAATACATACTGCAAGCTTTTATGGTCTGTGAAGATATCGACATGGACACCATACAAATAATGTCTCCAGATTTTCAAAGCAAAATCCACGACAGCTAATTCAAGGTCATGGGTAGGATAATTCTTCTCATGAGGCTTTAGCTTCCTGGAAGCATAAGATATAACCTTCCCTTATTGCATTAATACATAACCCAAACAAACTATAGAAGCATCGCAATACACCATAAAACCAACAACACCATCAGGCAAAGTCAACACAGGGGCTGAAGTGAGTCGACTCTTCAACTCCTGAAAAGTTTTCTCACAAAATTCAGACCACTAGAACTTAAGTTTTTTGGGTCAAATGGGTCATAAGAGATGCAATAGATGAAAAACCTTCAGCAAAACGATGATAATAACCAACTAGACCCAAGAAAATTCAAATATCAGAAGGATAAATAGGTCTACGCCAACTCTTTATAACCTTTATCTTTTGAGGATCAACTCTAATACCTTCGGAAGAAACAACATGACCTAAGAAGTCTACAAAGTTCAGCTAGAACTCACACTTACTGAACTTAGCATACAACCGATGAGTTCAAAGATTTTCCAACATGATTCGGAGATGATCCACATGATCACCCTCACTTTGGGAGTAAATAAGAATATTATCAAGGAACACTATTACAAATAAATCCAGATATGGCCGGAATACATGGTTCATAAGATCCATGAAAGCCGCTGGAGCATTAGTTAACCCAAAAGACATCACTAGAAATTCAAAATAATCGTAACGAGTTCGGAAGGCTGCCATGGGGATATCACATTCCCTAACCTTAAGTTGGTGATAACCAAATCTGAGGTCTATCTTCAAAAAGTAGCTCGCACCTTGAAATTGATCAAATACATCATCAATTTGAGGAAGCAGATATTTATTCTTGATAGTAACCCTATTAAGCTGCCGGTAATCGATACACATTCGCAAAGAACCATCTTTCTTACGCACAAACAGGACAAGTGTACCCTACGGGGACACACTAGGTCTGTTAAACCTTTTGTCTAAAAGATCTTTCGATTGATCCTTTAAATCTTTAAGTTAAAAGGGAGCTATATGATATGGAGGAATAGAAATAGGTTGAGTATCGGGAAGAAGGTCAATCCCAAACTCTATCTCTCTATCAAGAGGTACTCCAGGGAGATCTTTTACAAAGATATCAAGAAACTCATTAACAACATTAATTGACTGAATGGTCGGGGTTTTAGACTAAGTGTCTTTAACCCAACAAAATGGTGGATGCAACCCTTGGAAATCAACATCCTAGCTTTAAGATAAGATATGAAATGACCCTTAGGAATCACAGAACTTGTGGACCATTTAAGGATAGGTTCATTAGGAAATTGAAACTTGACCACATGGGCACGACAATCAATAGATGCATAGCATGAGTGAAGCCAATCCATACCCAGAATGATATCAAAGTCAACCATATCTAGCTCAATCAAATCAACATACATAACCTGATGAAAGACAGTAATGGGACATTTCTTATACATTCGCTTAGCAATGACAGACTCTCCTACCAGAGTAGAAACTAAAATAGGCTCAGAAATTAGTTCAGGATCCATTTTAAAATTTATAGCAACCAGAGGTGTCACATAAGAAAAACTTGAATAGGGGTCCATCAACACGTAGACATCAAAATAGAAAACACGGAGCATACCAGTGACAATATTGGGAGAGTCCTTCTACTCCTGATGAGGTGGTATAGCATAGAAAGGATTCTGGCATTGACCGCCAGCAGTACTAGATGAAACACCTTAAGGTGGAACTGGATGGGCTGCAGGAGGTGGGGAACTGGTAGCCTGACACTAGGGACGGGCATTATGACTCCACTGTCTGGCATACGGGCAGTCTCTAAGTATGTGGCCTAACTTGCCACAACCAAAACAGCCCCACTGCCCTATATAACACACCTCAAAATGGTCTTTACCACACTTAGCACACGAAGGAGAATGAGGCTGGTTGCTTACACTGTCCTGAGATCTGGAAGGTACTGACCTATTCTCAAGCTCCTTCCATCCCTGATATATGGGAGAACTAGCTTAGAAAGATGCAGGTATAAATAGACGTCTCTAAAACTGAGGGCGACTCCATCCAAAGAATCTAGTCTAACCATACCCCTGTTGCTCCAATCTGACTCTCTTAATCCCTCTTACTCTCTCTCTTTTCTTTATCTTGTCTGACTCAATCTGTTGGGCATGAATCATTAACCTAGGAAGATAAATCTCCCTATTGATCATAGCAGATCTACATTCTTTCACCATATAACTCGACACCCTAGTTAGAAACTTGCTCATACTAGTCCTCGAGTCAGCCATCATATTGGGAGCGTACTTCGATAGCTGATTAAACGTAAGACAATACTACTTAACCAACATGGAGCCTTGTCTGAAATTCATAAACTCCTCTATCTTAGCTTCTCGTAACTTAAGAGGAAAGAATATATCCAAGAAAGTATCTTGAAATAATTGCCAAGTCACCAAAGCGATATCTTCCTCTCTACCCTTATTCCACATCTACACCCAATCAAAAGCAACATCCTTCAATCGATAAGAAGCCAACTCCACACTTTCTTCCTCAGTCACGTGCACAATTTGTGTAATTTTCTTCATTTCATCAACATACATCTATGGGTCCTCACCTACTCTCGACCCATGAAACTCTCGGGTCCTCATCTACTCTCGACCCATGAAACTCTGGCAGATTCATCCGCATAAAGTCATGAATTCGTGCTACTGCCAAATTATTTTCCTACATAAATAGAGCGTTGGCTTGAGTATTAGCGGTAATTGCCTGGGATAGCATCTATAAAGCTGCCCAAAATTTGGCATGAGATACCATCTCATGTAACGGATCAATGGGTTAAGGTTGGTTGTTCTTTCCTCGAGCTCGACATGGAGGCATTTTCTGTCATAAGATCACATGAATTAACAGTAGAAGAAAATAGTTTTAAGCATGATAAACTCTTGTACAAAGAAAGAAATGACTTTTCCTAGAACGCCCCACAGACTCTTGATCATAGGTGTGGCGCGCTACACACCGATGCTCAAGACTCCACGTAACGCAGCTTGTCAGACTCCCTAGGACTCTTCACAACCTTACGCTTTGATACAAAGTTTCTAATACCCTAAAATATCATCTCGAGATGCCACACGGTGCCCAAGGCTACACGTAGCCTCAAGCTAACCCTTTAAGCCAAAACACTACCCTTGGGTTTCAACTCAACAATATACACTTTACGCTAAGGATATAGATATATGTACATATCATATCACATCATACATGGCATGGAATATCATTAGACTGTACATATATGGAATGTCTATACACAAACCAACCCAAAAATATAGTAGTCTGACATAGCCTCTATACAGCAAAATCAACGAGCCATTAGGACAAACCCCCAACTGACTCAACAGACCAAAGGGATCACAAAACAACAATAGGAAAACTAACAACTTGGTCTTAAAACCAACAACCCCATGTGAGCTATATGGAATACCAATATTTGAAACCCCCATTGGCAGGAGCGTCAAACTCATTGCCAGGGAGTACGACCTTAAAACTGCAATAATCACAATTGTGCTCTCTAGCCAATAATATTACCATCAAACAACCCTGCAGTGGCATATAGGTTTGGGAAAATACCAAATTTCCCTCTCGCTTCTAAGTACTACTCCCCGACAAGCTCAGAACGCGTTAGGAAATCCACCACAACATCACAAGGGTCTATCATAAATATCAAATCAAATCTCTTTCTCATTTATCAAATCATATCAATTTTTGGATTCCTAAGTCAACACATTTAAGTTCAAAACATTTTAATCTTCCTCAACATCAACAAGGTATCACTGTGTTGAACCATAACCGACTCGACATTTGAACAAGGATATGAAGACATAATACATAATATTTTCAATAATTTAATTCATCAAAACCATCTGAAAAATACCAAGACTCATTGCAACTTCAATATTAACATTTCTTAATGAGCTATCCAACTCTCATTTAAAGGTAATTCAGACATCAACCCATAATAAGGATATATAATTTCCAATATCAATTATAAATTCAGAATAATGAAATAGTGGAATGATAGTATAAATCAAGGCTTAACAAATTGAATCATCATACTCTCATAATCAAATACTTTTTGGACATAATTCCATCTCAACATCATACACATATCGAATGACATAATTCCATAGCTCATGGATAATAATATATGATATAAAACCATATTTCCAATTCATGGTAAAATATGTAAAATCTCATGTCAATGTAATTCAACAAAAATACCAGACACAAGATCGAAATGATAATCTTGTTCAAAGCCCCACATACCTAAAAATGGAAGATGAATATGAACTTCCGACTTCAAAACTTTATCCACAAAAATAAAGGGTGCTTCTCGAAGCTCTTATAATGATCAACTCAAATCCCAAATCAATTTGAAATTTCTACAATTCAGTCAAGTGACATAGAAGGATGAAATTTGGAGTAGTAGGGTTGGGGTTTGAGCCTTAGGAAATTTTGGAGAAAAATGAGCTATTGAATGCTCTTAATGGACCTAAATCCTTGGTTTACCTGGATAGATTAGAGTAGGAATGACCAAAATACCCTTAAAAATTAAATAATATCATATCTATTCTTTGGTGGACTGTTTTGATAGGCTGATGTAGATCGACCATAACCTTTTGCTCCGATGGCCAAATTTGATTAGACTAATTTCATTGGAAAGAGGACTTTCATAGCTTTCTATTAATATATAGTATGTCACCCAGATCATTATGTACAAGGAGTTATGATCATTTGAAGTTGACCCTAAAATTTGTCTGGCCTCAGTATTTTTTTCCTGCACATTTACTATTCACCACTATTTTAGATCGAAATGATCATAACTCATCACTCGAGTGTCCGTTTTGGATGATCCACTTATCGTTGGAAAAATTATGCATGTTCTATGCGATGATTGGTCGAAAATCCAAAAATTCCACACAAAAAAATTATTAATCATAATAAAGAACAGAATTCAACACATTTTCGTTCGAGATCATAACAGAAAATTTTTCCAGGGCATCACACCTATCATTTTGTTAATGACTAGAATTTACATCAAATCATCAGGCATCCATGAATAACTTGCCCTTAAGTAGACATCATCCCAAGATCTTGCTCATCTTCTATTTTTAATCACATTTGTTTTTCTTAGTTGTTTAATTTTAATCGACATTTATCAATCCTTGTTACAAATTAACCTCCATTTTAGTTCCTGTATTTTAATTTGTTTACATTACAAGTATCTTGTTAGTAACTATTAACCCCTATAGTATTAGAAGCTAATTTCACTCCTCATGGATTTGACCTAGACATAAGTAGAGCCATTAACAATAATTGTCCTCCACAAATTTAAATGGTATAGGTAAGCATGGTAAGTTGGTGCCCTTAGATGTCTCATCTTCTTTAGCATAATTAGAATCGGACCATTTAGCTGGGGCCTCAGCATCACTATCAACTCCGAAAGAAGGAAGTCTCTCTCTGGGTTTTAGGACCTTCCAAAGGCACTTCATCGCTTCCACATCTAGGTGAAGAACTTGTCCCTCTTATTATCCCTCTTCTTTATCTTCTTATTTGAGTCCCTGATCTTTTTTTAAGACTCTGCCAAATATTAATAGCCCTCTACAACCTAGCAATAGTGGCTCCCTGCATCCCCTAATCCTCTATGTACCTCTTATAATCAGACTAAGCTACATAGGAGTGTCGAGTGGTGAAAGGCTCTCTCAATCCCTGAGGAGAACTCTTGACAATCTACTTTATCTCCCTCATCTCAACTGAAATAACATTAAAGGGGCTTTCTATGGATATCCAGCAAGAGTTAGTATCCTCACATGTGTACTTACATAAGTCAATCTTTCTCTTCTTTCTTTTTCCTGATGCTCTTGAGAGGATAAATGGGGTTATTTGGGTGCTCCCATATCTTTCTGGGGTATTTCTTAACCCTGGATCTCTTGCATAGCTCAATAATAAAAAAAAGAAATAAGATCACAGAAATATCTAATATGGACGTGATCCAAAGCCGAGTATGGACATAATTGATATGGACATTTAATACAGCTACATTCCTCAATCCAGGAATCAATTAAAATCCTTGATTGATGAGACATCTCTTCGGTTTTCTTATAGAGAAGTAGCAATCGAAGACTATAAAAGATGAAGACTGCAGACAGACACTAGTTATGCAGCTTCAAGCAGAGAATTCAAAGGGTCTCAATCTTAGTCTCACAAGGCTTTAGAATTATTAGTTTACAATTGATATATAAATAGTAGGATCGATTCAAACTAGTAACATCAACTGAAGCTGTGTCACAGATCTGAAGAGAAAAATAAGTCTTCAGAACTTGTTTCCTATCAATTTACTCTAGCCCAACATTTAATGATCTAAGGAAACTTTTAAACCTAAGGGGACTTGTAGTAGGCACCACATAAGTGTTAAGAACTAGGACAAATTTTAATCCTATTACTTTATATTTTGTTATTTACTTGTTTAATTGTTTTAAATCTAATTTGTTTGTAAAATAAACTGATCTGCAGGTAACTCAACTGTGAGGAGATTGTAGTCAACTCACAGAAACATTTAAATTCACCTCTCCTTTGAATTTAAATTGGTATTGGAGAAGGTCTAACCTATAGCATTGCTTCACCACAAGTGAGAAAAGATCAAATGGCCAATTATCAAATTCCCATATCTTTCCTCACTCCTCCATAATACCACCATACATTAATGGGCAACATTTCTCTTACTGGAAGAACAAGTTCAGAATCTTTGTCCAATCAAATGGCTTCCAAGCCTAGGTTGTCATCAAGAAGGGTCCAGAGCCAATTCCAGGACTAAAGGAGAAGTCAAAGGACAAATACAAAGAATCGAGCAGTTCTGACATAGAAGACATTGAAATTTTTGAGGTAACGAAAGAATAGCAAGACAAAAATCAAAGACTTATTTTGGTACGCGTACTATAAGTTCACTTTTGTGTGTAGTTAGCGGAGAAGAATACCACAGGATATCAACTTGTGAAACTATAAAAGAAATATGGAACAAATTAGAGGTAACCTATGATGTAACCATCAAAGTCAAGAAGTCTTCTTTCGTCAATGAATATGATCTGTTCAAAATTGAAGATAATGAGGATATTGAAATGAGATTTGCCAGATTCCGTAAAATTGTGTGAGAACTGAAATCACTAGGGATAATCTATCCACACAGCCTGCAAGTTTAGAAGTTTGTCCAAAGTTTCCCAATGATTTAGGAAACAAAGGTTTCCATTGTGGAAGACAGAACTCTTTACAACATGACATATGATGAACTATGAGGTAACCTTGTCGCATATGAGAAAAAATATATTAACAAGTATTACAAGAAGGAGAATAAGAAACCAACAACCTTTAATGCTACTCCAACTGAGGAAATGGACATTCTTGAAGATGCTAATAGTGAAAAAATAGCTCTCATATATTGTAGAGTAAGTCAAATCATGAGACAGAGATAGCGAAGATCCCAAAGAACCAAGAATGACGATTTTGCTAGAAATGATGAATGTTTCTATTACTGTGGAAAGCCTGGCCACTTCAAAAAGAACTATCTAGAAATAAATTGAAGAACCAAAATATTGGAGCTTGGAGTGATGAAGATGAAACCAAAGAAGAAATAGAGGATCCCAATATATGCTTTATGGCAAGAGGAAAATCTAGCGAGGTAAGACAATACAACTGTCATAATGTAATATTCTTGAATCTAACTTGGATATTATAACCAACGAGATTTAAAAAATTGTAAATGAACATAATAAACTAACTTAAGAGAAGAAAAGTTGTGAAGCTTAACTTAAATAAAAACTCAAAGAGCAAAAATTAAACTGGGAAATAGAAATCGAAGCATGTCTAATTGAAATTGACCTAATTCATGAAGAGCATGATAATGAAAAAAATAAATAAATAGTTTTAGTAAATCTCTAAGTGATCAAATTCCTTCAAAAACTATTCAAGTTCCTCATCAAGGTCATTTAAACTCGCTAAGATTATTGCTTCCTCTTGAGGACCCATTTGTTTTATCTATGGATAGAGAGGGAATGAATCTTGTAGTTGATGACATAAGCCTAAAGTGTGTGGGTTTAGAAGCCCAAAGAAAGCACATCTAACCCACAAGGACCCAAGACCACTTGGGTACCTAAGCAGAATTAATTTTCTCATTTTACAGGAACATGTCCGTGGAAATAATAAAAGGGAAATATGGGCTCCTAATGGTGGATGCTCTAAATACATGAACGGAAAGAAATAAATCATTTATGCTTTATGTAGCTAAAGGATCAATCAAAATTCAATAACAATGCCAGAGGCAATGTCATAAGATTTGACTCCGTAAGTGATCTACAATCTGGTGAGAATGCTCGCACAATCTCGGAGATATCACAAGACAACTACTATATACACCCTTCAGAGTCGACTTTTTCATCTAAAGAGATAAAACTAAAATAATGAAAGATACATAGTTAAAGGATATTCACTCCAAGTGGATACTGACTTCAAGGTCAGAATCAATATAAATTATCTTTATTCGTTGCTGCCCTCAATTTTTTAAGATGCTTCATATGGTTTTACTCATGAAGAAAGTTCCGTGAGACAATTTCTGGAATTTGAAAATCTGTTATACCCTAAACCATTTTTTAATTTGAGAAATTAAGTTGTTTTTTTAAAAGGGGGGGTAATTTTAAGTTTTTGTTATTTACATATGTTTTAATATTATTCATGATATTTCTAACATTTAATTGTTTGAATTTTTTCATTCCAATGAAAGTTTTCATCATATGAATGATAACACTAATTTATGACTCGACAAGGAATAAACTTTAGTTTACTCGCCAACAATTAGAGCATTATACACAACCCTTTGAAATTGATGAACTTAAAATTTTATGAATCATAAGTCAACAACTTGATTTTAATATGTCTTTTGACTCAATTCCCTTAATATGTGACAATACTCTATTGTTAGTCATCTTAGTGTTTTGTACATCTGGGGAAACACATATGACTTTAAGCATCTTTCTATTTGTAATCATGTAAAAGTTTTTTTATCTAGAAGAAAGATCTTGATTTCTCAGTAAAAGATTTGGCATTAAAGATCTGTGAGTCATACTTTTTTGAACAGAAATCATTTTACTTAGTCCTATTTTATTTTTACAAAGTCATTGTTAGAAGTAAAATCTTGATATCACAAGAGAGATTTGGTATTAATGATTTATAAGTCATATTTTTGGACACAAATTATTTTACTTAGTACAATTTTACTTTTGTAAATCTATTGCTCGAATAATGATCTTGATTTTCCAGAAAAAAGATTTGGCATTAAAGATTTATGAGTCATATATTTGAACACAAATCTTTTAACTTAGTCCTATTTTACCTATTTTACCAAAAAATTGCCTTTTAAAAGGGGAAGTTATCATTAGCTTCACAGTTTCTCATGCCATCTCTGTTGCCCTTTTCTTCTCCCCATACAGTGTCCTTTCACCTTCATCAGGCCCCCTCACTTCATGCCCTTCCTTTTCCTATTCTTATCTCATTTGAAAATTCGCCACTTGCTTCTAAGCTCTATTAACCAACTCTCCTCTGTCCTCTATCTTTCTTTAAATCTCTCCTTCTCTCTCACTCATGGCAAAAACCCAATCCATCTCCAATGTATCTAAAATCTCTTTCTATGGTTCCATTATTTTTAAGAATCTTCCGACAAGTCCTCGTCTCAATCCACTCTCCTCAAAAGAAGATGACCCTCTTCCAACCCTATTTTCTCTTTCAACACTATAACATTTCTGGTCTCAGGCCACACTAAATCTAGACAACACTTATAAAGTGTTGCCTAAAATAGTTTTGGGCAAGCTGTTAAAATATAGCCTTAAGTTTGAGCTTTAGGCTATAATAATTTTGACCAAGCTTGTAAAGTGTGCTTTTTACTGCTATAGACTACATTTTATAAGTGTTGTCATATCATTATATAATTGACAACGCTTTTTATTAATATGGTTACACTTATAGAATGTGGTTATTTTTATTATTTCAAAACTACCATTTATAAGTGATGTCTTATACAAACTTTTATAAAATTTACATTAAAATAGAATATTCCTTCCAATATTTTCAAGACTAAAATATTATATTCCCTCCAATTTCTTATTATCTAAAAGAAAATCATAAAACATAATAACATTCATCTGAAATGTTGCACAATTAGGGTTTATTCTCATCCTTGCATATTTTAGTATGTAATTGAAATCGTACAGTTACGGTTTTGTTCACCAACTGTTATGATATCGTCAAATCACACTTTTTCCTCTCACTGTAAAATCAAACCTAAAAATTGACTCAAGGTTTTCTCTCTTCCACTTACAACTAAGGTTTTCTCTTTTCCATCGTACCTAAGGTATCAACAACTTGCGAACCTAAAAATTAGTTTGGTGAAAGTTGAAGTTGACTCAAAAAAGATAACGTAAGTTACATCAGCCACTATTTTAGTAAAACTACAATGCTTTTAGTTTTTTTTGTTTTGTATTGGCTTGTTATGTGAATTGGACAATTAGTCTTAGAATTAGTCATGAATAAATTGATGTCAAGCTCAATAAGGAAATTATAACTGTAGTACTTCATAAAGACATCGTAGATCTATTTCTCCTATGTTATTTCTTTAAATAATGTATAAAGGTTGAAGGTTAGCAAGTCATCGAATACTGCATAATTTAGTTATCACTGTTGCTTTTAGTAATTTTTGTTTGCCTCAGTTATCGTATATTTTGTTGTTGCTACTTGTCTTTTGATTTACTTACTAATGTATTTGATTTACTTATTTTTTGGGATATGTTTTACATGAGCCAAAAGTCTATGAGAACGATCCTCTTTACCTTATGTAAGGTTACATTTACACAAGGTTATGCTGGGTATATTATTGTTGAATATTTTTGGCACTCTTCAAGATATTTCATCTTTCTTTATGTTATTTATCCTAATTTGTTTGGAGTTTGATAAGGATAAAAGTTGATTGTTTAAGCATAAAAAATATGGGTTCAAGTCACCAAAGGGGGAAAGTGGGGAAATGTCACACCTCAAAGCCTATTGGGGCGGACAGGCACCTTTAGCCATAAAGGCCCAAGAGAACCAATCCATAACCTTGTAGTCCTCATGCATATAACAATGACAACCAAAGGTTCTAAAAAACATGATATAATGAATCGATAAGAATATCTAGATTGGCAAGAACAAAATTAGATATGCAACACTTGGCCGTTGGGGCCACCATATCTAAAAGAAAAGACACTACCATGTTTAACTTTACATTAGTCTACAAAGCCTCTAAAAGATACATGGACTTAGCTAGGGTCGGGACAAAGGCCCGCCCTACTCTTGACTACTGCACAGTACCAAAACATATGGAACAAACTCAGAAAGCCCCGAATCAACCTGGAGCTCACCAATAGAAACTGAATAACCTATACTTCTACTAGCGAGGTGTATTAGCTGAAGCACCTATACCTACAGCATGAAATACAGGTCCCCTGTGAGGGATGCCAGTACAAAAATATGTACTGAATATGTAAGGATGAAGGTAATAACACATGATACAAGAGCTCAATAGAAATCAAATACCGGTGAATAAATAGTGCTAGTAGACCACCCTTATATATTTGAAGGATCAGGTATATTATATTACTTTCTTCATTTTACCTTTCTTACTTCATAATCTTTGTAAGTTATATATTACAAATGACCAGCTGATCATTGGTAAATAAACAAATTGGGATCGTCACAAGCTAGGCTTACGCCCCTAAGCTGCCACCCATAAATAAACATTACGATTGACCTATGCTAGGATTATGGCCCTAAGATGCCACCCATGTATAAAGGTATCAAGATCGGCACATGCTAGGATTATGCCCCTAAGCTGCCACCCGTTTTATAGATTTGCATTACTTAGTTTGTTTAACCTTTGAGATTGTTACTTTGGTGGTCATAACTTTAAGGTACCTTGAAATAGTAATCTACCAATAAGAGAAATATAAATGGATACTTAATGCAACAACATTAAGGTAAGGAGCTGTTGGCACACAAATGAAGTGTTTAGGAGCTGAAAATAATACATGAGTCTTATTTGAGTAAACAAAGAACTCCTGAAATTCTCTAATGAAAATAGACGTACAGGTTTAATAATATAAATGTATTGAGGTTTTTTAACATATTAGAGAGTGGGAACAAGGACAGTGACTACATGGTATATAATACACTGCCATTATGTCTCACTTGTTATAACCTTGGAATCTTACTTGATGGACCAAATATCTGATTTCATGCAAAAGAGTGCAAAATAGAGTATGCCTTACATACCTAATTATACAACTCCGAAACTAACAAAACTTGATTTCCCACCTTTCAGATTACTTATTTACAATAGAATTATGGTAAACTAATATTAGCAACCAACCGACACGTTTGGGCTATTTAACTTCACCAAAATAGTAATGAGGCAGTAATCTCTTAATCTATAAATTAAGTGTGTTATTTTAAACTTCTTCTCTTACAATTACATGCACATACTGTACATGTCATTATAAGGTTCACCTAAAACACCTTGGCTTCTTATATATTCCAAATAATACGTAAAAATAGATTGGGCAGTAAATAAATGCAATAATTATTTCAGTGGTATACCATCACACCTTTATTCTATATTTCATTACAAAATATTCAAACCTTTCTCCAACAACAACCTGGAAGCCCACAACATATATATACAAAAACATTTTATAAAATAATCCAAAATTGCTTCTGTTGTAGCAATCACTTATTGAACTCATCATCTCTTGAGTTCTCAATAACAACACATTCATAATTCTCTCTCAAATTTATATATAAGGAGAAAAAAATGGAGAAGTCACGTTACCTTAATTCTGCAATTTATACTTAAATTTGAACTCCTCAGGAACCTCAAATTTCACTTTCCTTCACACTTTAAACCAAAGAAGAGAAGAGATCTCTTAATAACAAAGTAAAAGTAAGTAGTTGTTCTATATTCTGCCATGTATTTATAATTAGAAACCTATAACATGTTTTCCTAATCTTATATGAGATAATTAAGATAAAACTTGAGTGTTTTCACTTACCTTAGCTCAGAAAGATGAGGGTTTCTTCAAGAATCCTAGAAGGAATTTTAGGGCTGCTGTTGTTATCCTTGTTAAGAAAGAGAGAATGTTAAAATTTAAAATGGGATATTGTGGTTAAAATAACCAAAATGTCCAGATATATTGATCTTATATTGCGCCCTTATTATTGACCTCATTTCACCACAAATTAGTTAGGTAGGTGATGCACCTACTTAAGGGTTCAAGCTGCCCAAAATTTCAAAGTAGGTGATGCACCTACTTTCTTAAATTCTTATTTTTGGCTCAATTAACTTGGGTCTTTGGAAGATTTAATTGTTGGGAAATTTATCCATTTTCTTCCTCTTTTCTTCAATTTGGCCCAAATGAGTACATTAGTTTAGTCCCCAATCTGGTCCATAGCCATAGGTCTATCAATTTGGTCCAAAAAGCTTAAGTATTTGACTCACCTAATAGCTTAATTAAGTGAAACAAGTACCTCAATAATTCATTCTTTTTCCAGCTCCTAATTTCTTTAATCTATCTTTTAACTTGTACACATTTGGTCACTTTAAACTTTAGATCAAAATAGCAGCTTACAATCCCAAGTTTAAATAGTTTTATCAATGTTAGCTTGATCGTGTCACATAAAAATGTACTAGCAGTATCTATAATTTCATTTACACCATTAATACTTGCATAACAAATCTCATCTGTTACCTATACGACAAGACTATACCAAGTTACCTATAAATAAGGAAAGTACATGCAATGTAAGGGATGTCACATCTTCCCTTCGTTAGAAACATTCGTCCTTGAATGTTAGCATAACTATCCAACCAAAACATGCTCAACCTAAGTTAAACATCCCTATTATCACATAGTACCTATATATTATACCTACTTTTTATTGCTTCAATTCAACATCTTGGACTTTTTCTTCCTATTTGAAAAAATGGGGATACTTAGATTTCATGGCTTCTTCAGCTTCCCATGTTATCTCTTCTACTTGTTGGTTTCTCTAAAGCACTTTTACCGAAGCTATTTCTTTATTTATTAACTCTTTAACTTGTTGATCTAGGATAGTAATAGGTGTTTTTCATAGGTGGGATATTTCATAACTTGTATATCTTCAATAGTAGTAATATGAGATGGATCACCAATGAACATTCAAAGCATTGAGACGTGAAATACTGGATGAACAATTGATAGCTCTTAGGGTAGCTCTAATTCATAAGCTACTTGGCAAACCTTTGAGTAATCATATATGGGCCTATATAACATTTACATAGTTCTCTTTTCTTACTAAATCTCATAATCCCATTCATTGGTGACACCTTTAAGAATACCCAATCACTTATAGCAAACTCTATCCCCCTTCTTCAAACATCTGCACATGACTTGTGTTGACTTTGGGCTGTCTCCAACCGCTTTTGGATCGCTTTAATCTTTTCCATAGCTTGATGAACAAGATCTGGCCCGAATAAGGCAATTTCACCCACTTCAAACCATCCAATTGGTGATCTATAATTTCTTCCATAAAAAGCTTCATATGGCGCTATTTTGATACTTGAATGATAGCTATTGTTGTAGGCAAACTCGATGAGAGGTAAATGATCATCTTAACTACCTTTAAATTCCAATACACAAGCTCGTAGCATATCTTTAAATGTTTGAATGGTATGTTCGGCTTGTCTATCTATTTGAGGGTGAAAAGATATACTGAGATTCACTTGTGTCCCCAAATTTCTCAGAAAAGACTACCAAAAATTCGGAGTAAATTGATCTGATCGATCTGATATAATAGAGATTGGTACTCCATATAGTTGAACTATCTCTTTGATATATAATTTGGCATACTCTTCAACTGTATAAGGTGTCCTAACCGGTAGAAAGTGTGCTGATTTGGTAATCCTATCAACTATCACCCATATGGAATCAAACTTTTTAGATGTACAAGGTAAACTAGAGGCGAAATCAATGTTGATCATGTCCCACTTCTAGATTGGAAGATTTATACATTGTATATAACCCTCGGTCTTTTGATGCTCTACTTTAACTCTTTAATAATTTAGACATTCGACTACAAATTCTGCAATGTTCTTCTTTATGTCACCACACAAATACAGTCCTTTAAATTCATGATACATTTTAGTTGACCCTAGGTGGATGAAATACCTTGAATAATGTGCCTCTGTCATAATCCTCTTTTTAGCAAATCTACATTAGACACACATAATCTGTTTGGGCACCGAAGTACTCCCTCTTATGTTAGCTCAAATGACTTTGTCATACCATATTTTACGTTCTCCTTAAGTTGTAATAGTATAGGATCTGCATATTGCTTCTATTTCACTTTAGCTATAAATAAATATTCTGCCGCATTATAAATAATAAGCCCTTCATCTAGAGTTTCAAGAAGGCGAACTGCCAAGTTGGCTAGTTGGTACAGATCTTTAGTCATCCCTTGTCTTTCTATAGATGATGCCATGGTCTTCCGACTTAACACATTTTCTACCATATTTGCTTTCCCCGGAAGATACAAGATATCAACGTCATAGTATTTTAATAATTCAAGCCATCTTTGCTACCTCAAAATTAGGCACTTCTGATTAAAGATATATTGCAAACTCTTGTGATCGGTATATATGGCAACATAAATCCCATACAAGTAGTGACACCATATCTTTAAGGCAAATATAACCGCTGCTAGTTCCAGATCATACGTCGTATAATTCTTCTCATATGAATGCAATTTCCTTGAGGCATATGCTATGACTTTACCATGCTACATCAATACACATCCTAAGCTAATTCTTGAAGCAGCACAATACACTGCATACCACTTTATGCCTTCTGGAAGAACTAATATGGGTGTAGAAGTCAACTTATTCTTTAGATCTTGGAAACTCCTTTCACATGCATCATTCTATGAAAACTTGGAAGCTTTTTGTGTTAGATTTGTTAAAAGTGCAAAAATTAAAGAAAACCCTTCAACTAACCTCCTATAATAACCTACCAGCCCTAGGAAACTACGAACCTCTATAGGCTTTATATGTCTTGGCCAGTTCATCACAGCTTCTATCTTTTAAGTATCAACCATTATCCCTTCATCAGATACAATATGACCCAAAAATGCCACATATTTTAACCAAAAATCACATTTAGAGAACTTCACATATAGCTTACAATCATAAAGAATATGTAATACCTGTCATAAATGACTTGCATCATCTTGCTTTGATCTCAAATAAACCAGAATATCTTTAATAATAATTATCACGAACACATCTAAGAATGGCTTGAACACCCTATTCATCAAATCCATAAAAGCTATGGGTGCATTATTTAGTCCAAAGGACATGACTAGAAAATTGTAATGACCATACCATGTTTGAAAAGCTGTCTTGGGTATATCATTCTCTTTGACTCTCACTTGGTGGTAACCTGACCTCAAATCAATCTTTGAAAAACACTTGGCTCCTTGCAACTGGTCGAATAAGCCATCAATTCTCGAAAGGGGATATTTGTTCTTAATAGTCACCTTATTAAGTTATCCGTAGTAAATACACATTCTCAATGAGCCATCTTTCTTACGCATAAATAACACTGGTGTGCCCCAAGGGGACATACTAGGCCTTATGAATCCTTTTTTTATCAAGTCTTTTAATTTCTTTTTTAACTCCTATAATTCTTCCGGGGCCATTCTATACAAAGGAATTGAGATTGGTTGAGTACCTGGAATTACATAAATACCAAACTCCACTTCTCGTTCTGGTGGCAAACCTGGAAGATCTTCAGGAAATACATCAGGAAATTTATTTACCACTGGAATAGTTTGAAGAGTTGGTGGCTCCACATCTGTATCTTTCACTTTAACTAGATGATATATGTATCCCTTGGAAATCATCTTTTTTACCTTAAAATAAGAAATAAATTTACCTCTAGGCGCACTAATATTATCCTTCCATTCAAAGACTGTCTTCCTTGGAAAATGAAAATACACCCTCTTATTTTGGCAATCTACTGTGGCATAACAAGAAGCCAAACAATCCATACCCATTATAGCATCACAATCTACCATTTCTAACTCAACCAGGTCATCCATTGTATCATGATCACAAATAGTTAATATACAATTTTGATATACTCTTCTAGCTATAATAGATTCACCAACCAATTTTAGAAACTTCAAATGGCTTAACTAGCAATTCTGGTGTTCTTTTGAACTTCCCAGCAACCAATGGAGTGACATATGCTAATGTAGAACCCGGATCAATTAATGCATATACATTATGTGAAAAGATGGACAATGTACCTGTAACCACATATGGAGAAACCTCTAAATTTTGTCGATCCTCTAATGCATATGTACGATTCTGAACTCCAATAGAGCTAGCTACTCCTTTATCACCTTTACTATGACCCATAGGTTGTACTCCTATACCTGAATGAGGCATCGATAATGATGATGCAATGACTGATCCAGTAGGTCATACCATACCACCCATGCCCCTTTGTGGGTATTTTTTCATCAAATGCCCTGATGTACTACACCAAAAGCAGGAATTTGTCCAAAACTGACATGCACCTAAATGAAGCTTTCCACATTCTTTACATGGCTATCAAGGTGGCCATAATTGTCTTATAGTTCCTTTCTCTTGATACCCTGCTATTCGTGAACTCTGACTCTCACTTCTTTGTCCAAACTGGTTGCCTTTGGACCCTTGAAACTGTGGTAGAGAAATAGATGTAGGATAAAAAGATAATGGCCTAGGAGATCTATTAGAAAACCGAGGACTAAACTCACCTTTGGATCCCATGAACTGCCTTATAGATCTGGCTCTCTTACAATACCCTCTTTCCAATTCTTGTGTTCTTCTTGTTTGCCTCTAGTCCTTCATTTTTTGTGAAAAAGCTTGTATCCTTGTTAAGTCCATGTATTTCTTGAAAGCATCAATAGTACAATCTCTAACCAGATATGGGTCTAATCTATCCATATATCAATGAACTCTATCATCCATAGTAGCCACTACATTAGGAGCATACCTAGACAAAGAGTTAAACTGGAGATTGTACTCCTCACGCTCATATTAACTTGGCAAAGATTAAGGAACTGATTTGCACGGGCCTCTCAGATCTCAATTGGAAGATAATGATCAAAAAATTCCACTTTGAACTCTTTCCAAGTAGCTGAAGGTGCATCGATACCCCTAGATCATTTCCAGTCTTCATACAAAAATATAGCCTCCCCTTTGATTTTATATGCTTCTAGCTCAACTATCTCGTTAGCCAATACATGCATGATGTCTAGAGCCCTTTGGATTTGGTCAATTAGGTCCTGTAGGTCTTCATTAATATTTGATTCACTGAATGTGGGAGGATACAATTTAAGAAAATCATGCGTCTGCAGGCTAGCTGCCCTATCTGCACCACTAGAACTTGTGGTTAGATTAGTTTGTCCTTGAACCTGCCCAGTAACTATACAAGCTAACAATTGCACTGCACTCCTTAGATCTTGTTCAGTTACATTAATAGGTGGTTTTGAGGATACGATTCTTCTCCTTCTTAGTTCTTCTAGAGATGGAGGAGTAGAAGAAGTTTGTGATATAAACTCAGCTTAAGCCTCACTTTGATTAGCTTGTCTAGGTGGTGACTTGTTGTTTCCTTCTTCGACAGCCATGTCTACTCGCTTACCTGTATTCTTACTGCTTCTTATAACCGACATCTTTACTATAATGAGAGACAAAATAGGTTTAGTGGTTAAATATAACTTCTCTTACGACTTGGGCTCTATTGCCTGATCTAAGATGTAAAAAAAAAAGAAACCCTAAATGCCCATAGTGTCTTGTTTATAGATATGGTGCACAATACACCCATAGCAAGACTCTACATAGACACAGATTTGTAGACTCTCTAGGACAACCTGCTCTGATACCACTTTTGTCACGCCTCAAATTCTATTAGGCAGATAGACACCTTTAGCCTTAAAGTCTCGAGAGAACCATCCATAACCCTGTACTTCTCTTGTATGAAACTATGATAGCCAAAGGTTCTGACAAACATGATATGATACATTGATGAGAATATCTACATTGGCAAGCATAAAATTATATATGCAACAATTGGCTGTTGGGGCCACCACATCTAAAATACAAGACACCATCATCTTTGACTTTACATTAGTATAAAAAGCCTCTAAAAGATACATGGACTTATCTAGGGTCGGGATAAACCCCTGCCCTACTCTTGACTACTGCACAATACCAAAATATATGGAACAAACTTGAAAAGCCCCAAATTAACCTGGAGCTCACAAATAGTTACTGAATAGCATGTCCATCTACTAGAGAGGTATATAAGATAAAGCACCTATACCTGTAGCATGAAATATAGGTCCCTCGTGAGGGACGTCAGTACGAAAATATGTACTGAATATGTAAGACTGAAGGTAACGACACATGATATAGGAGCTCAGTAGAAATAAGATACCAGACAATAAATAGTGCTAGTAGACCACCTTTATATATTTGTAGGATCAGGTATAGTATATTCTTTTCTTCATTTTACCTTTCTTACTTCATAATCTTTGTGAGTCATATAATACAAATGACCAGTATAAATAAATTGGGATCATTCTATGCAAGGCTTATGCATCTGAGCTGCCACCAATAAATAAATGTTGGGATCATCCCATGCTAGGATTATGCCCTTGAGCTGCCACCCATATATAAAGGTATCAAGATTGGCCCATGCTAGGCTTATGCCCCTGAGCTACCACTCATTTTACAAATTTGCATTACTTAGTTTGTTTAACATTTGAGTTTGTTACTTTGGTGGTCATAACATTATGGTACCTTGAAAAAGTAATCTACCAATAAGAGACGTGTAAATGGGCACTTAATGCAAAAACAATGAGGTAGGGAGAGGTTTGCACACAAATAAAGTGTTTAGGAGTTGAAAATAACACTAGTCTTATTTTAGGAAATAGAGAACTCCTGAAATTCATAGACGTGCAGGTTTAATAATAAGCATTAATTGAGGTGCTTTAATATGTTAGAAGGTTGGAACAAGGTAATTGACTACATAGGATATAATATGCTGCCATTACATATCACTTGTTATAGGATAGCCTTAGAATCTTACTTGATGGACCAAATATTCGATTTCATGCCAAAGAGTGCAAAATAGAGTATGTCTTACATACTTATCTACAATAGAAGATATGGTAAACTAATACTAGCAACCAACTGACATTTTTGGGCTATTTAACTTCACCAAATCAGTAACTGGGTAGTAAGATCTTAATCTATCAATTAAGGGTGTTATTTTAATCCTTTAAACTTCCAATTACACCCACATACCATAGATGTCCTTAGAAGGTTCACCAAAACCACCTTGGCTTCATTACATATTCCAAACAATACACAAATCAGATTCGGCAGTAAGTAAATGCAATATTAGTTCGGTGGTATACCGTCATACCTTTGTTCTATATTTTGTTACAAACTAATCACACATTTCTCCACCATCAACCTGGCAGCCAACAACATATACATACAAAAATACTTCATAAAATAGTTACAAATCCCTTTTATTGTAGCAATCACTTATTGAACTCATCATCTCTTGTGTTTTCAATAACAACACATTCATAATTCTCTCTCAAATTCATATATAAGGAGAACAAAATGGAGCAGTCACCTTACCTTAATTCTACAACTTATACTTAAATTTTAACTCCTTAAGAACCTCTACTTTCACTTTTCTTTACAGTTTAAACCAAAGAAGAAAAGATATCTCTTAATAACCAAGAAAAAGTGAGCAAGTTGTTGTTCTATATTCTACCATGTATTTATAATTAGAAACCTAAAGCATATTTTCCTAATTGTCCATGAGATAATTAAGTTAAAAGTTGAGTGTTTTCACTTACCTTAGCTTGCAAAGATGAGGGTTTCTTCAAGAACCCTAGAATGAATTTTAGGGCTGTTGTTGTTATCCTTGTTAAAAAAGGGAGAAAGCTGAAATTTAAAAGGAAATATTGTGGTTAAACTGAGAAAAATGGCCAGCTATATTGATCTTTTATTTAGCCCTTATTATTGACCTCATTTCCAGCCACAAATGTATCAACTACTTTTGCAGTAATGTCACTATTATGGGTTAAAAAAGGCACATGACGGTGCACTAAGCTCTCGCTATGGTCAGGGTCCGGGGAAGGGCTCGACTACAATAGTCTATTATACGAAGCCTTACCTTGCATTTCTGCCGGAGGCTTTTTCAAAGGTTGAATCCATGACCTCCTGGTCACATGGAAGTAACTTTACAAGTTACTCCAAGGCTCCCCTTCACTACAAGGCTCTTTTTCACTCCAAGGCTCTCCTTTTCAAGGGTCACTTTTATGCATTTATCAATTGTTATTTCAGTCTAGAGGATATACTGATAAATATTTAATATTACTCTATCCCTCTTTTACCTGACAGAGCTTTTGATTTATATATCGTAAAATGCATTGTAAACTATGCGAAATAGCAAGCTTTATTCCATTCTTGTATTTGAAAGATGAGTTCATTTCATGATATTGTGTCCTATTAGTTAATGCTCATTTCTTTACCACTATAAATATTGTATGAAGTGCAATTCAATCCTTGATATATATATGGCTTTGCCGGTAGGTATTTTTCCATATGGGATTGTTGAAGAAGTATTCTATATTATTGATGAACAATAACAATTCTATTGTATGTAATAGTCACTATCTTATCTCTTATTTTTATTTTGATGTCTAATTTATAGGAGTATTTCCATTTGACAATAGTTTGCTTAGATGCTCTCTTACTGAAATTTTACTAATCATTTGCTTTTCGACATACCTGAATAGTGCGGCCACATTTTGTATATTCAGTGCCATGCTTATTAATCATGTTGCATTTACATAAATATAATATCAGCACCTGGATTGTCTATAAATGCTTTATATTTTATGTTTTTTCTTGATGTTGTATTATTCTTGCCTTAAAGGCTGGGTTTTTATCAGATTTTCTTATAGAAACATGGTAGTTTCGGCAATAAATGCACTATATGGCACCTATGTAAATGAGTAAGTCCCTGAATTAATGTATATTTTTGGTCTAATTGAAACTAAATCTCCTTTCTTCAAACCTCCTACAAATTCATGCACAACAGCACCCATATAAGCAATAGGATCACAGGGATAAGGATCAAGAAAATTAGTACCTGAATCACTCCTTTCCAAATTATTGCATAAAATTCAAGTGGTATTAATATCTGCCATTTTTTTAGCATCTTCATGTTATTTTTGAACACTCACATCTCCATTCTGAATGGCATGTGGATTTTTTGATATGAATATTTTTTATTTGTGTTGCTGCTGATTCTTTTGTTGTTGCTGGTGGTCTTTATTTTTTCTTTTTCATTGAGTCTGCCATTGATTTTGCTCTTGAACTTGGTCTTTTTCTTTTTCTCTTTCTTGATTTTCACTTGGTTGAGTCACTGGTTCCTGTTGTTTCTATGGTGGTGGTAATTCTCTGATGTTGTCACTATTGAGCACTCTTTCAGATTCAACATTCTCTTCTTGCTCTTTCCTTCTATTAAATTTATCATCTCTTCTCTTAATTGTAGAAATCAAATGGTTATTCCCTTGACGCTTTCAATAAGAACAAAACTGAGGAACCTCTTCATAATGCACTTGCTGCCACAAATGCTAGAATGGTTGTTTGTGAAAGCATTCATCTGGTTGTTTGTTAAAGCATGTAGATTTAGGTTTTTTTTGGACATCCAGGAATATGAGTTGTTTAGTTATTAATGTTTGATTTCATTGTATCATGTCTATTATTTGAGTATTTGTCCTAGTAAATCAATAATTGTAGAAGACCAACTCCTTTTCATTCCACTGCTAGTGCTTTGGACTGTCATTCTAGTAAAGTCAATCATGATACTATTATTTGTTTCTTTTGCTGGTCCTAACTACAGTGTTTACCCACATTGTGTTTATCTTCTCTGAGGTAAAGATCTAGATTTCCTCATCTAGCTTTGAGCTTCTCATTCTAGTTTATGATATATTAGATGCATAATTTGTTCCTTTGTAAATATTGATCAGAATGTTTCGCAAATGTTTTTCTGTTATATAATAAGACAAAGTTCCCAGTAGATGTGAAAAGCCTAATTAATAATTGCATATCCGGTACTAAAAATGGAAAGTCGAGTTTTGAATTTTTTGGGCTTTCAACTTGCTGCACCAACCACAAAAAAATTCCTAAGGTACCTGTAATTAGCAATATTTGCAAATTTTATCATGTAACTTGTGAGAGTAGGATTCTTATTTGTGACATTGTCCCTTATTTTTAGGAGATTTGTTCAAGCAGCATAGGCTTCTTATGAGGTAGATGAGATAAGCATTCTTCTTTTTGTTTGAGTCCTAGTAAATGAAGTTAATATGAAAAAGTAATTTACTCCAACCTACAGGTTCCCTCTATTGAATTGGAATTCATGGCAAACTATTTAGCTAAGCTAACACTAGCTAAATATGGTTTTCTTAAGTTTCTTCCATCCGTTATTGTTGCATCAGCTATCTTTTTTGTTAGATAGACACTTGATCAATCTAACCACCTATGGGTATGCAACTTTTTTGCTCCTTTATCCTATCATCTTTTTTGCAATTGAATGCAACCACGAAATGACTTTGGAAATGGCTTGCTGAATCTAACTTTGGAGCACTAAACCAGATATAAAGTGTTAGAGATGATAACTATAGTCCTTTTACTATAATATTTACAGATGAACACTAGTGGAAGCACCCTGAATGCCATCCATGAAAAGTATAGACCACAAAAGTTAAGAAACTTTATTGCAAATTTGCGTGGATCCCCATGTATCAGCTATTTATCATTTTACTCGATCTAATGAAGCTTTCATTTGTATTGACAGTTCAAGTCTATGGAAAATTTATCATCTCCAAAACCAGTCTAATCACTATTCTAGGAAATACTGATTTTATGTCCGGTTGGCCAATTCATGTTTGGCAGATTCATTGTCGCTTCACATGTGGAAGGACATTAATTTTTAACCTATAATAATCTATTTTTCTCAAAAAAGGGCTCATTCTTTCATTCAACCTTATTTCAAATTTTAACCACTATGTATTATCCTATCATGTTTGGTTAGAAATAGATAACAGGTGACATAAAAACATGGAGATTTTGATGAAGCGAAAAGCATATGTTAAAGAAATGGAAATACGTAAGAAGTAACTTAACAACACCTGGTTAGCGACTTGATATCGTGTATTTACAGCTATTTGGAAACTCTTGTTGCTAAATGGTTCCAACTTTGACATTTCTATTCTTGAAACTTAATAAATCAATTTCCATAATGAACTAAATACAAGCTATTAAAGTTTACCAAGCTTACATAGCTTCCCATACTTTCTCTTTTAGTAAGTTATGTTTGTTGAGCTGGGGGGTAGGTACTTAAGGGGTAATTTAAGGGTAGGGTAGGGTTAAAAATTTACTAGGGACATTGTTTACACTCCATCAAATTTACTAAGGTGAAGTCATAAAACTATATATTTCACAAATTTTAGGAAATAATGCTACACTTCAAAAGTGTGGCTAAAACATGCTTACACTTTATAAGTGTTGTCATAGATGGTCTATAAAAGGCTACATTTTTGAAGTATGGCTAGAAATAAAGAAAAGGAAACATTTTTTAAGTATTATCATAGAGGTTCTACAAAAGGCTACACTTGTGAAGCATGCCCAATAGTAAAACAAAGACAACGTTTTATAGGTGTTTCTATAGAGGTATTACAAAAGTCTACGCTTGTGAAGCGTGCCCAATAGAAAAATAAAGGCAACACTTGTAAGTGTAGCTTATAAAATAAAAGTGTTGCCAATGACAAGATACAAAGTGTGGCCTTTATACCTTAATGGCCACACTTGTTAAATGTAGCTAATATGGTAACACTTGAAAATCGTGACCTTTGACCAAATATTATGCCTCTTTAGGCCACCTACCAAAAAGTGTTACCTAAAGTCTGAAACTGTAGACTTTGATCAAAGGCCATACTTTCTTCTATATTTGGCCACACTTTACAAGAGTAGCAATAGGACTGAAATGGTGTAGTGTAAAAACTACCATACAAATCCATCTAACTCTCCCCTGAAGAGATGTATCAATTCTAGAAAAACCCTCACAAAGTACAATTCCTCTCCTTTAAAAACCACTCCATCGTTCCTGGATGCATAGTCAATATTAGTAATCTTAAAGATGCCTCTTGCAATGTTAGTCGCTTTTTCAAATTTCAAGATTATGCTTTCTTTTTTGGTACCTCGTCTTTATATTTCAAAATTTCACATCATGGCTAGTATTATTGCCACCACTCTAATTTCGGATAAAAATATCCATCAGCAATATTACTTTTTGGGATGTGTTTTTGTTGTATTGTATGGCCAAGAAGATCAAAATCAATTTGGATGTGCGAGTACATGCTTGAAAGTGCAAAGGAAGTCACTGCCTTTGCAAATTTCTGATACAGGATGCTCATTACCAGGATCCTTTTGTTCTACTCTATCGATATTCTACTTATCCCCCTATAAAAGTTGTTGCAACTTATGACTCAAGAACATTTAGCAACAAGGGATATGTCTTGGTGGAAAATGAATGGTGGAAAAACGAGTCTGCCCGTGCTAACGCCAAAGCTCCAAAGGTAAGTAAATCAGTTTCTAACCCCTAGATATCTTTGAAAAATGAACTTGAAAAACTCAAGCAGCGATTCAAAGCCATTGAGGAAGGTATCATACAATTCCAAGAGTCAACTACCAAACTCCTAGACTTTGCAAAAAGTATAAGCTCTGACATTAGTGTAGTCTGGCTGGGACTCAATGGGATCAAACAAGAAGGAGTCAAGCTTCTCTCTTGAGTATTACCTCGCATGGACTCTTTGAAATCCCAAGTGTCTTCTTCAAATGATGATATGGTTGTTTCTGTTCAAACCTCCTACTCTTCGTTTGTCAAGAATAATGAAAATTACTATGGCAAGTTTTGTCAAAATATGTATAATACCCTAACATACTTCTAGGCGAAACAGTGAATTGTGAACTTCTTATTCAAAAGGGGTCCTGTCCTTGATGATTGATGGGGTGTAAGATAATCTTTATCACACTATCTGACACTTTTTTTTTGCTTTGCTAAGTTAATAGAATTTTACAGCCCATTATTTTCTATTGCTTCTCGTGTGCTTCTCTGTCTGTGTTTTGTTTAGCTTCTATTCATTTAGATTATGTCAAAAGTGGGAGAAAGATAGGAACATCAATAGGAACATCAAGAAATTAGGAAGCACAAGTAGATTGTCGACACATAAAGGTCAACTGATATCTAAGAAGCTTTGAATAGTAGAAATGCTCAGATGTTCGGGAGAGCAAGTCAACTTTCGGTAAACAAAGGCCGACTGATACCCATGAAATCTGGGATAGTAAAGATGCATACAATTTAGGTGGAGCAAGTTGACAGAAAGAGTAGTCAACTGATGTTTACTCATGTTTGTAATTACCAAAAAGGTAGAGATTGTTATCCCTCGACATCTATGTTTTAATAATTACTAACTAACAAATGGATCTTTGCAGGATACTGAACATCACTAATAAAGGAGGCAGGCTCCAGGAATGAACGAAAACTAACTCACGATCCGTGGAATTATAGAAAATCAATAAGGATGAGAACAAATGGAAGGAAAATCTCAATCCCATAAGTATATGCAAATCAGATCAATCAAGGAGAATTACTGGCCCAAAAGTCTCGACAAATCAGATCATTAATGACTAAAGAAAAGGAAGTAAATATCACAAGCACATTTGGAAAGGCATCAATCTATTAAAGTTTAAAATAAAAAATAATATCACAGACATATTTGATATGGACGTGATCCAAAATCCTATATGGACATATCTGATATGGACATATTATACAGATACATTCCTCAATTAAGGAATTAATTTAAATCCTTTATTCAGAAGAAATATCTTGGGTTTCCATATGGAGAAGTAGCAACCAAAGACTATAAACGATGAAGACTTAAGACAGATACTTGTTACACAATTTCAAGCAGAGAATTCAAAGTATCTTAATCTTAGTCTCACAAGGCTTTGTAACTATTAGTTTATAATTGTTATAAAAAGAGTAGGATCGTGTCAACTTTATAACATCAGCTGAAGCTATTTCACAAGATCTGAAAAGCAAAATATGTCTTCAGAATATGTTTCCCATCATTGTACTCTATCCCAACATTAAATGATCTAAGAAAACTTTAAAACCCAAGGGGACTGGAAGTAGGTACCATATCTAACATATCTAAGTCATTGTTTTGAAAATATCTTTATTAGTATTCTAAGGTCACTTGTTTGAAATAATTTACTTAATTTAGAAGGTTATTGGCCTAAGGAAATTGTATTGATAATGAATTAGTTAATTGAGGAAACTGTCCTAATGATACTATTTTGAAAGTGAATGTATTATTTGAGTAGGTTTAAGGATTAAAGATATTATTGGGAAAGAGATGTTCGTAGTTCTTTAACATTCAAATTTATTTTTATTATTGCGATAGTGCATGCATATTCCTTTGAAATGGATCGTTGTTATGATATAAATAGATGCAAAAAATTGATGAAAATCAAAGACTCAGATTGGGTAGTATATGACCTAGACAATTTCTTAATTTTTGTGTGTTTTTAGACTTTTCACTTTTGCTATGGCTGCTGCAAGTTATTTATGATTTGTACGGATTGGTGATTTGGTCCGAACAATTAATTAGAGTTTTAAATAAATTTTCCTATTTCAAATCTTTTAAAGTATAGAACTTTGACTTCGATCAAAAATACTAATAAATGCCATTTGATAAGAATTTTAATATATTCATTAGCTCCAAAACATGGATTGTAGGTTGGGGCCTTTGGTACCTAAAACGACACTTCCACACTCATTTTGGACTATAGATATTAGTTAAAAATAGAAGATTAGATGTGAGGCCCATCTTTTAGTGAAATAACCTATGATTAGAATTTTGTCGATTTCATTGAGTTCAAAATGACATTCCAATAGGATGGTATATGTAAGGCCATGATTTTCTAGAACTGGAATTCTACACGGTGCTTATGATCTCAAAGGACCATAAGCTAACCCTCTTCTAATATCTATACATGAGCACTACATAATATAATAAAATAAATGTAGAAACTGGCAAAAACTTGCCATAAGGTTCAAATGTCTAAAATACTGAAAACTGAATACTAATACATCTATTTGAAAAAGCCTATAACTATCTGAACTATGGAGTTGATGGGACATATCCCCAACAAGATCCGTTTATCAAAAATAAACTAAATCTAATGAAGTACTGAAATAAGAAACATCCTCGGATGATGAGGACTCATTGCTATATCTACTACTGCTGACTGAGTCTGGACTGCTAAGGGTGCTCTAGATCTCATGCTTCTGAACCTATATTGTCAAATAAAACACCATAGCGCAAATGTATCAGTACATCTGAATGTACTAAATATACAAGTGAGGAAAGCTAAATACAAAAGGGTTTATATGAATGAACAATGCGGAATAATATGAACGTGAGAATACATACATGTGTAAGTAACTAAAATTGAGTGACTGTATTTAACAGTCTAAATCTTCTAATAATGATTAAGAGTGACTAAGCTTGAGATTATGCCTAAATAATGGGTGATCTCTGGAACTGATATTGAGAAAACTGAATCTGAGGCTGAGATCAATCCTATTTGATGGGTGACGTCTGTAAGTACTGATATTGAAAAACTTTATATTAGACCAAGCCAATCTAGTGGGTGGTCTATGAATCTGTGGAACTATCTGAGTTTCTTACTGAGATTGATGACTGTATCTGATAGTCCTGATTTCAGAGTTCTATTCTGAAGACTGCTACTGAAACTGTAACTGTGGGAGTTCTCACTTAACCGACATGCCCTGAGTCTAAACTAGTGAGATCTAACCTATAACCCCAGCTGGAAGGCTGTTAATACCATTCCATGGGTAAAGACCTCTGGTCAAGCCTATCTGATAGGTGACCCTCGTAGGAAGTCAAGCCTAAGGCATTATAATAGTCAAGCCTCTCTAATGGGTGAAAAGTCGTTCTTTTGACGAGTGACTCCTACATCCTGCAGTGGCTACGTAGTTTTGGAGTTTAGGGATTTCTCCTAATGACTCTACCTTTATGACGGGGAGCGTCCATCCCTACACTCGTTCAACGCTAGCTCCTACTCCCAACTTAAAGACTCTGAACTGATTCTTAGAATTTTTACTTGATCTGAACTAAAGTTGTTACTGAGTTTCTTACTTGACTGAGCTGACTGAGTTCACTTGGTTATGTTATTCAATGGAATACTACTGAATCTATTATTCGACTGAATGATACTAAGTTCTGTATTTATTTCTTGAATGCTACTGAGATCTGATTTGAGTACTAAACTGAAGCTGGAATGATAACGACATATAGATTACTGAGATTTCTTATGTTCTACAACTATCTGAGAGTTCTGAATTCTGTAACTGACTAATTTTTACTGATCATAGCATGACAGAGATTATCTTAAGACTGACTCAGCTGTAGGCACAGAGTTATATTTTTTTCGGTACAAGTACCCCTGGACTCGATGGATGAAAACTGACATACATGATACTTCTTGATCATAGGAATAACATCCACAATTCATAATACCATAAGTAGGGGATTTCATACTACACATAGTTCTCAACACCTTATACATTAAAAGGAATACATATAACATGGGTATACTTGCATACCTCAATATCATACCTCAATATCATGGACATTCCATTTCACAACAATAAATCATAAGAACAACACATATTAATAACATGGAATTCATGTGGAAACATATGGAATAAAACATGGACTTGTCATTTAAGCACTATGAAGTCATAAAAACATGCATTCTATCATTCTTGGCATTTTATCAAAAACCTTTCACGCACAACTTTGGGCATATGTGTACTTATCAATTTGACAATCTTAATTCATCCAAAATTCATGGGTTTGAAATAACCTATTCATATACTTCATGAAAAACACATCAAGATACAACCTTGAATCCAAACAATAATCATCAACATGAATATAGTCATAACACAACAAGAAAATCACAATTTATAATTTAAAGCATGATTCTTGAGCTCCATGGATGAACACTATGCATACTTTAGAAAGGAAACTTTGATGGGTTGCTGGAGAGTTCTTGGATAGGGAAACTTAATTCATGATTATCTAGGAAAAAGGGCTTCAATCTTGCTTTTGGGATTTGATTTTAATAAAAACCCTAATTTTATGGTTGAAAGTGTAAGAGAGGGACTTTGAGATATTTAACTAAAGAAAAATAGGAGAAATTTACATCCCTTGAGGGTTCTAAGTCATGGGAGGTGAAGGAAAAAGACCAAAATACCCTTACTAAACTGCTTCCCAGTTGCTGAAAATCTAAGGCTGACGACATTTGTGATAGGCCATCAGACTTGTGATAAGTCATCACAAATGTCATCACTGGGGGCTCGAATTGATAGATTTCTGCCTAAGGCTGATGACATTCGTGATAAGTCATCACACTTGTGATAACTTATCAGAAATGCCATCACTGGGAGCTAGATTCTGCCTTAGGCTGACGACATTTGTGATAAGTTATCACACTTGAGATAAGTTATCACAAATGTCGTCACTTAGTTTTCCAAGCTGACATGCGAGAGTAAAATGGGTATAACTTTTTTTTTCGGTTTTAGATTTGGGAGAAATTAGTATCGTTGGAAAGATAATTTAAAAATAATTCATTTCACATATAGTAGGTCCTCTAATTCTATAAATACAATGTTTTATGGTCGATTGAATTTGACCTAAGTTTTGACGCTCACTAAAACTTGAAAGATATGAAATCTTTCAACTTGTTCTTGAGTTAGGGGACCTCTATGATCTAAATTCATGCTCGAATAGATTCCTACACTACATAATTGATTGACACACTAAATTTACATAGGATTTGAGGCTTTTGAAACATCTACAAATATGAATAATGGATGTTCATTATTGTCCAAAATATGGGGTGTTACATTATCTACCCCTTCGAATCATTCATCCTTGAATGTCTATTGATAAGTTACGAATATTGATCAACTGAACTTACTTAAGGGACATGAATATCTAAAATATTACTATATATCGGAAATTACTGACACACTGAATTTACCACTAGAGTATGCATGCATAGCTGATAACTTATGCTAACTCATAATAGGAATCTATGCATAAAACTAAATGGGTTTACGAAATTGATAACTTCAGGGAGTTATAAAGTATCTACCCCTTAGGACACTATATCCCTCTAAAAATACTTACATTACTGGAATACTTAAGGACTACTGAGGCGGTGCACAAGGCATCTATGAATTGGATCATATCTAAACATCTGAGAGCTGAAGATAATGCATGATGCATGAACTGAGTTATACTCGCAACTACTAAAGTACTCTGTCTTGGAATAGTTACCGTACTAAGATTTATGATAGTATGACTGGATGGAAAGATGTGAAAACAAACTATACAAATCAGATTGTCTAATTGCTAAACTGAACTGCTGGCTTTACTAACTAACTCACGCTAAAAACTTAAGCTTAGATAAAGCACTACTTCTACATTCTTTCAACCAAACCTTCTACCTTAGCCTCAAGTCATCAACATAAGTTTGGGAACACTTCACTAAACTCTGAACTGAACTGTAATCAATCAACTCTAGGGTCTGTGATATAATAATGTACCTAAATGATAACTCATCCTTCAAGACTGCACCTAAAAGTATAAAGCTCACTACCGCTAATAAAATCCCTTGGGGTACAACTCTTAACTTCCTTTAGTTTCCACAATCATTAAACTTAAATTGTTGTACACACTGTTCAAGCCTACTGAAATCTCTAGAACATGTCTAGCGACTTATACATAAACATAACACCCGCTACTGTAATAGGCTTCTAATATCATATCTTTTAACTTACATCCACACCTTCATACTTAGACTAAAATCCACTAACTTAAATTCTTCAAAGATTCAAGCTTAGTCTCTAAAGAATAATGTGAATATCTATAATTCTTTAATAAACATGCTACTCTCATCCTAGCCTTCAAATGTCACCCCTCTAAAACTTATATTTTCTCCACACTATGAGAATTACCACTATGCCTCCATCAACAACACATATAACTCTAGATCACCAAACTTAAACTGTTGTATACATTGTTTCAAGCCTACTAATTCACCTTTTATACAATTAACCCCATGAAACATACTCTGCCCAACTTTAGATAACACTATCCCAAACTATTTGAGGGGACGGTCCGAGAATGCTCTATCTATAGGACTCTAGGCCTCAATACTTTTGCTACCTTAAGATTAAGGTAAAGCTAACATGAATAGAACATGATGAGAATCCACATAAGTTTCTTAGAGAACCTTTCTATAGCACAATCTAACATATGAAAGAAGGGAAACTGTTCCTAAAACATCTTATAGCCTTCTGCATATAAATGTGGCGTGCAACACACCCATGTACAAGACTCTACTAGATGTGATTTTCAGACTTCCTAGGACTCTATTGAACCTTAGGCTCTGATACCAAGTTTTTAACACCCTAATTTTCTAGAACCAGAATATCACACGGTGCTCATGATCCCGAAGGAACACAAGCTAACCCTCTTCTGATATCTATACCTGAGCACTGAATAATATAATAAAATAAATGTGGAAATAGGCGCAAACATGTCATAAGGTTTAAACGTCTAAAATACTCAAAACTAAAAACTGAATACTAATATATCTATCTGAAAAAGCCTCTAACTGTCTGAACTATGGAGTTGATGGGACATATCCCCAACTAACTCCATCTACTGAAAATAAAATAAATCTAATGAAGTACTAAAATAAGAAACATCCTCGAATGATGAGGACTCACTGCTATATCTACTGCTACTGATTGAGTCTGGACTGCTAAGGGTACTCTGGATCTTGTACTTCTGAACCTATAGCATCAAATAAAACACCATAGCACAAATTCATCAATACGTCTGAATATATTGAGTATACAGGTGAGGTAGGCTAAATACAAAGGGGTTTATATGCATGAACAATGCAGACTAATATGAACATGAGAATACATACATGCGTAAGTAACTAAAACTGCACGACTATATCTAACAGTATAAATCTTCTAATAATGATTAAGAGTGACTAAGCCTGAGATAAGGCCAAATTAACAGGTGATCTCTGGAACTGATATTGAGAATACTCAACTGAATCTAAGACTGAGATCAAGCCTATCTGATGCGTGACCTCTGTAAGTACTGATAGTGAATAACTTTATGTTAGACTAAGCCTATGTAGTGGGTGGTCTATGAATCTTTAGAACTATCTAAGTTCCTTACTGAGATTGATGACTGTATTTGGCAGTCCTAATTTATGAGTTCTACTCTAAAGATTGATACTGAAACTATAACTGGGGGAGTTCTCACTTAATCGACATGCCCCAAGTCTGAACTAGTGGGGTATAACCTGTAACCCCAGCTGGAAGGGTTTCAATACCATTCTATAGGTAAATACCTCTCTTGTCAAGCCTATCTGATGGGTGACCCTCATAGAAAGTCAAGCCTAAGACATTATAATAGTCAAGCCTCTCCAACGGGTGATAAGACTTTTTCTAACGGGTGACTCCTACATCCTGCACTGGGTATGTAGTTCTGGAGTTTAGGGATTGCTCCTAATGACTCTGCCTGTATGACGGGGAGTCTTCATCACTACACTTGCTCGATGCTAGCTCTTACTCCCAACTGAAAGTCTCTAAACTAAATCTTAGAACTTGTACTTGATCAGAACACAAGCTGTTACTGAGTTTTTTACTTGACTGAGCTGACCAAGTTCACTTAGTTCTATTATCTGATAGAATAATATTGAATCTATTATCTGACTGAATGATACTAAGTTTTTAATTGATTTCTTGAATGCTACTGAGATCTGAGCTGAGTACTAAACTGAAGCTGGAAAGATAATGATACTTCGATTACTGGTATTTCTTAAGTTCTATAACTATATGAGAGTTCTAAATTCTTTAATTGGCTGAGTTCTACTTATCACAGCACGACTGAGATTATCTTGAGACTGACTTGGCTCTATGCACATTGTTATATATTTTTGGTACAAGTACCCCCAGGACTCAATAGGAGGAAACTGACACACATGATACTTCTTGATCATAGGAATAACATCCATATTTCATAATACCATAAGTAGGGGATTTCATACTACACATGGTTCACAACATCTTATACATGAAAGGGAATACATATAAAATGGGTATACTTGCATACCTCAATATCATGGACATTCCATATCACAACAACAAGTCATAACAACAGCACATATCAATAACATAGAATTCATGTGGAAACATAACAAATAGAACATGGACTTGCCATTTAAGCACTATTAAGTCATAAAAATATGGATTCTATCATTCTTGGCATTTTATCAATCACCTTACATGCAAAACTTTGGGCATAGGTATACTTATAAATTTGACAATCTTAATCCATCCAAAATTCATGGGTTTCAACTAACCTACTCACATACTTCATGAAAAACATATCAAGATACAACCTTGAATCCAAACAACAATCATCAACATGCATATAGTCATAACACAACAAGGAAATCACAATTTATAATTTAAAACATGATTCTTGAGCTCCATGGATGAAAGGGATCCATGGATGAACATTACTCATACCTTAGAAAGGAAACGTTGATGAGTTGCTGGAGAGTTCTTGGATTGTGAAACTTAATTCTTGATTATCTTGGAAAAAGGGCTTGAATCTTGCTTTTGGGAGATGATTTTGATAGAAACCCTAATTTCATGGTTGAAAATGTTAGAGAGGGTTTTTGAGATGTTTAACTAAAGAAAAATAGGAGAAAGTTACATCCCTTGAGGGTTTTAAGTCGCGGGAGATGAAGGAAAAAGACCCAAATACCCTTACTAAACTGCTTCCCAATTTTTAAAAATCTAAGGTTGACGATATTTGCCATAGGCTGTCGGACTTGTGATAAGTCATCACAAATGTCGTCATTGGGGGGGCTGGAATTGATTTATTTCTGCCTAAGGCTGACGACATTCATAATAAGTAGTCACACTTGTGATAACTTATCAGAAATATCATCACTGGGGTTGGATTTCGCCTAAGGCTGAGGACATTTTTGATAAGTCATCACGCTTGTGAGAAGTTATCATGAATGTCGTCACTCAGTATTCCAGGTTGACATGCTTGAGTAAAATGGGTAAAACTTTTTGCTCCAGTATCGGATTTGGGTAAAATTTGTATCATTGGAAAGATAATTAGAAGATATTTCATTTGACATATAGTATATACTGTAATCCTATATATACAATGAGTTATGGTCGATTGAAGTTGACCTAAGTTTTGACGCTCACTAAAACTTGAACGATAGGAAAGCTTTCAAATTGTTCTTGAGTTAGGGGACCTCTATGATCTAAATTCCTGGTCAAATAGATTCCCATACTACATAATTGATTAACATACTAAATTTACATAGCATTTAAGGCTTTTGGAACATCTACGTATATGAATAATGGATTTTCATTCTAGTCCAAAATGTGGGATGTTACAATATATTTTTTTGCATACACAAATTTATAAAAAAATTTCAAAGATTCATTTAAAGAATTTTCAAACTTGGCATAATTGTTGGTGCACAACACCTGGCAGAGTCGCACGTGCGGCATGGTGACCGCCTATGTGAAGGCTAATAAAGCAGCTAAGTAGCTAACTTTCCAGAGGTAGATGATGTTAGATCCACCACTTAAGTGAATCTTCTTATACTTTTTTGGAGTCCCCTAAGCGGTCTAACCTCCACTTTTTTAGAGGAATGCATGCACAGTAACCTTTGATTAAGAGACCGCTGCCTAAGTGGCTATTCAACAACCTAAGCAGTCGTATCAGATTAAATATTCCTTTATTTTTCACATTTTAAATCACTTTGTAAGTCCCTTTTTTAGACCTTAAAGCTTTGGGAAACTATGGAATATCGTGTAGTTGAGCTAAGGTAAGTTAATTCGACCTCTCTTGGTCATTTTCCACTATTTCTCCCATCAAATTCTCATTCTAATTGTGAAGTTTTTAGTTAAACATAATTTTTAGAAAGGCAAAGATGCTTGAATATTGAAAGTGGAGTACGATGATTCCTTTTTATAAGAATATGGGTGATATTTAGGATTAAACAACTATAGGCTATCATGTGCTTGAACCATACTATAAAGGTTTATGAGAGGGTGGTGGAGTTGAGGTTATGTTGGATTATTACTATTTTCGAGAATTAGTTTGGATTTATACCAGGCTGCTCGACTACTGAATCCATCCATCTCGTTAGAAGACTGGTAGAGTATATAGGGAGAGGAAGAATAACTTGCACATGACATTCATTGACATAGAAGAGACTGTGAAAAAGATTTTGGCCATCCAATAATAGATTACTGCTGAAATCCAAAAACAACAAGTAGCTAAAAGTAGTTAGAGTAGCAGTTGGGGCAATTGCAGTAGACATAAAATAGCAGGAATCAAGGTTGGTTGCCAAGTGATAATAAATCCCCAAAAAAAGGTATGGCAATAACTTTAAGGAGTGTTAAGGATATTAATGACCAACCTCCATAGCAAAATAAGATGGAATATGCAGAGCTGGTTTAACAATAGGTTGCAGACAAAGTTGTTGATAATTTGGGGAAGTCTAATTTCTGAAAAACAAAGGTTGTTGAACAGTTAAATAACATACCACCACCATTCCCTTTGATATTCAAGAAATCCACAGCGGATGTTGTTTCAATATGTTCTTTGACAGATTCAGAGGACTCCAAACTAATTTACCTCTTTTAGATGTTTTACAGGGAATGCCCAAGTATGCCAAGTACTTGAAATATGTGGTGACTAATAAAGTAAAGTTCTAGGATATTAACATGATCACCTTGATAGAGGAGTGCATCTTTTTTGTAATGAAAAATGCCCAAAGAGCTCAAGAACCTATGGAGTTTCACCCTACCTATACATACTAGTGATGGATAAATGGTCCATCCCATTAGTAATTTGGGGATGAGAATAAATTTGATGCCTCTTTCTATATTCAACACTCATGGTTGGGTGAGCCGATACCATGCTCTATGATGCTGCAAATGGTGGACAGCACCAAAGTGAAGCACGAAGGAATAATTAAGGATGTCCTCATAAAGGTTGGTAAGTTTCTAATTCTAGATGATTTTATTATTTTGGATTATGATTTAGATAATATGGTATAAATCACACTAGGACGCCCGTTCTTAGCAATAGAAAGAGCATTGATAGACGTGAGAGAGAGCACTCTCACAATGAGATTTGAAAACAAAGAAGTTATTTTTAGAGTTTATAAGCCACTTAATCCACCTTCCCACTACAAAGATTTATGTATGATTACACTGATTGAAGTGGATGAGTGTGGGGTTATAGAAGTCAAACCACCAAAGACATCCTCGAACAGTCTTGTTGAGTTGTCTAAGCCACCACGTTACTCCAAAGTAATGATAATTAATGAGATTGAAAAGAATAGTGTTGAGAAATATTTTGGTCTTGATAGTACATACTTAAAAGGTCTAAAGAGAGTGAGAAGATGGCCTACATGTAGAATAAAGAGGATGAAAGAATTTGGCTAAGTAGTGATGCTGAGTCATACCACGACACTAAATCAAGTGATGCTTGGGAGGCAACCCCAATTAAGGTAGGTTTTATTTTCTATATTTTTGTTTTTACTTCACATTTTTTCTATTTTATTTCTTTTGAGTCATAGGTTAACAAAAAGTTTGAATACCAAAGACTTGAGTTAAAAAGCATGGTAGAGACTAAGTGTGGGGTCCCCGAACCCTTTTGTTGTTAAAATATGCTGTTAGCTAGGCCTAGAGTCCTCAAGGAGTATTTCTACTCTTATTTTAAGATTACTTTGGGGAAAAAAGTAAATTTTAAGTGTGGGGTGGGGAAATTCCCATGGTTTTGGGTGAAGTCTTGTTGAAGGGTCTTAATTTTAGTTGTTTTCTTAGTGTTCTTTGGGTTAAATTTGAAAATTTTTAAAAATTACCAAAAAAAATTCTTTTTAATTTGCAGTTTATGGGTGTCAGTTTAGTAGGTGCATACTTCACCCACCTCATGGTTGTTCTTTTTGCTTCCTTTTTAAAGAGGAACCCTTTGAACCCATTACCCTTTTTCTTATTAAGAGTAAATGTTAAATTTTTGTGTTATGAATAAGTAGGATGCTCTTATTGGTGCTATGTGTGATTACATGCTGCAAGTAGAGTTTTTTAAATTTAAAATCATGTTGTTTGTGTGAACTACTACTTTTGAGACTCCTAGGCCTTGAAATACTTAGAAAACTGAAATCTGTATGCTTTGGTCAAATAAGACCAAGACTAAATAACTGAACTGGGACTGTAACTGAGTTTATAATTGAGACTGTGGGAGGTATCATCTAACGGACATTCCCCGATTTGAGCTAATCGGGGTCCAACCTATAACCCCAGTTGGGAGGGTATTAATATCATGGAATGGGTACTAAAAATGGCTATGTGGATCCATTAAACTGATATAATGTTCAAAGGACTAAGGGTGTCAAGCCTGAACTGACGGTAACCCCTGTGAGATAGTCAATCCTAATCTAACGGGTGACTACTCATATCCTACGATGCCTACATAGTTTAGGAGTATAGGGACTGCTACTAATTACTCTACCTAACTAATGGGAAAGGCACCATCCCTACACTCGCTTGGTGATAAATCTTACACCTAACTAAAAGACACTGAGATACTAGATTGTTCTGGGTTGAATAGCCGATATTTGAGTGTTTTGATAATGCTCATAATATAATCTGATAACTATTCTGTAATGTACTGAGACTAGACTAAATAAACAACTATGGTTTCTGGTATTCAATGCCCCCAGGACTCAAAACAACAATACTAGAATGACACTAAATCTTGAAGTCCAAAATATGAAGACTCTTATTAAATAAATCACTCTTGTAGGCATTTTTTCAAACACTTGTACTTCATAGTTTAGGCAATTCATGAAGAATAGTATAGAACTTGAAAAAATAGCATGACTTCAATATTTATAACACTAAATCATGATCTAATTCAGAGAATAACAATATTAAAAGATGGGGGATTTGATAACAACGATAATTCTATTAAAGAATGGTATAAAAATCAATATTCAAGAAGTTCATGGAGATTCACAGTTTTAAATCATAATTTAATATCATAAATCTTGAAAATATAATAGATTTGTAATTAAAATAGATACTTGGACTCCATGGATGAAAGGAGTCGATGGATGAACATCTAACATACCTGGGATGATGAATTTGGAAGAATTGATGGAGAGTTCTTGAGATTTGAACTTGATTCTTGAGAGTTAGAGTTTCTTGTTCTTGAAAAAGAGGATTTTTAATTTGAGAGAAATTGAATAATGATAAGTATTTACATCAATTATGGGTTAAATTACGTGTTTAGGATGAGTTTAGGACTTAGGAAAAAGACCCAAATACCCTTAAACAAATTTAAAAACACAAGCTGGAAATTGAAATACTGATTTTGCACTTGGCGCGACGCGCCACTATCGCACCAATCCACTAGAAAAGTGAAAACTAGGACCTGGATAAATGCCGTGATGCGCCAACATCATGGTAAGACTGTGGATGCATTTTGGCCATCTCCGCGATGCGCCATGATCGCGGAGTCACACTAGAAATCAACAAATGTCAAATTAACCTATAGCGCAACGCGCCAGGATTGTAGAACCTTACTGGATTTTTTTAAATGGCATACTGTCCTTTTCCGTGATGTGCTAGAGGTTAAAATGATGGGGTTTTGAAATGGAAATTTAAAATCGCCATATCTTCTTACCCGATTATCGGATTTGGGTGAATTTTATATCATTAGAATGCTAATTGAATTTTTTATGAAATGGCAGGCTCTAAACTAAAAAATATAGAGTGTTTCAAAAATTTTATAAATGAATACTCATTCACTGAGACAAAGATTATTCTAGGAAAATACGGGGTGTTACAATTGTAAACATGTAATTTCATTGCAAACATGTAATAAGTAGTCATTGTCCAAAACCCAATCATTTAGGCATTTCATCAAACATATGAGGGTCATGAATTACAGCATGGGACTAGTTAAACATGAGATAATAACATAATTTAACTACTTATATTCATGGGTTAAGGATATGACAGGCAAAAATCACCCTTCAAACGTGGTATGGACAAATTCCATCAAAAATAATTTGTAAGCATGATAAAAAATCGAGATTCATGGATATAATTCATGATAATATGTAAAGATCAAAACTTTAAACTTGAAAAAATATTCTTGGACTCCATGGGTTAAAAGTACCCATGGATAAACATCTAACATACCTTAATTAATGAATTTGTGAAAGTTGTTGGTGGTTTTCTTAAATCTTGAGCTTGAATATAAAAGAGCTTAGGGTTTGGTATTGAGAGAGAATTGTTTTATTTTGAGAGGAATTGTGAATAAAAGGGCCAATCTTTCATTTTTGGACACTTAATCTCGTGTTATGGAACCCTTGGGTGAAGGAAAAGACACATTTGTCCTTGCATAAATGAGAACAAAAGTAGGAAGCATTTAGGAGTGGGCTATGGAGTTGGCTCTGTAGGCTCTGGAAAAGTGCAATGGAGTGGGCACCTTAGGCTCCACAACGAAGCACTACAACGGGCATCGTGGGCTATTCGCGTATCTCACTTTCTCTCTCATGAAAATGGCTATAAATTTTCGCTTGGGTATCTGATTTAGAAAAAATTAGAATCGTTGGAAAGCTGACTCAATTATCTACAATTTTGTTAGTATTGAGATACAAAATTCTATGTATATATAAATTTTTACATGTTCAAATTAGACCCTTGTAGAATCAAATACCAAACTTTGGACAAATCAAAGTCTCTTAGATCAACTTTGTTCTAAGTGATTCTTATGAACATTTTTACCTCGACATCACTTCACACACTAGGATAACGATCATGAAATATGTATTCAAAATAAATTCATGGGATAAGATTTAACACATGTAAGAATGACGCTTCAAAGTCTAGCCCAAAAATATGGGGTATTACATTATCTCCCCTCTTGGAATCATTCGTCCTCGAATAAGACTGGTTAGATTAAGAGTACTAAAGCAACTGAGATTATATTATGATCATGCATGAATTGGAACATGATAGCATTACTAATTCTAATCATGATATATGTATTAAATATCATGAACTTAACTAATTTCTTTAATACATGCAATGACATGAGAATGTTATAAGGATGAGATAGAAACGAGAGAGTTAATTTATGAGAAACCATTACCTCAAGCTGGATCTAGTTTCATGATGAATAGATAAGAGGTTTAGGACATGAAAAGTTAGAATATTAAAATATCTCCCCTTGGGATTCTTTGTTCTCCAAATTATATTGACTTGTTTGAAATACTAAGGAAAGACTAAGATGATACACAGAATATTTATGGACTGAATCATGACTAAACATCTGGAATTTGAAATTGAGGTCTGAGTAATAGAGGGTCAATGATATGAATTCGTCAAAGAGGTTTGAACTAAGGACATGTATGACAAGAATCTAAATTTTTTTGATCATTCAGAGTGTAGCATGAGTACTAGAACTGAATATACTGTAAAGCATGGGTACTCAAGTCATGAGCTATATAAACTTAATTTGGAGTTCCTAAATTTATGGAACATGATCCGAGAAAAATGGAACTCCTTATACTACTAGGAACTAAGAGAATACATGGTTTTTAATAAGATTGACGAATATGAGTTATGATCGTAGAGCTAACGCGTAAGGCATGAGTATATATCATGATAACCAAGTCATAATAACTATAATAAGAATGGGTTGGGCATATTCCTCCCTAGAGCTATACCATAAACACTGGCATCACTACTAGGATCCGCGAGCCTGACTTGGGTACTTTTTCTTCTATCTCCCCCTTAGCTTAAAGCCATTATTCTAAGTTTGTGGTACTAGACACTAAGAAAGGATCGACTAGAGTTTCAAGACTGACACTAAATTTAACCACTATTTAGGGGGTTACAAAAAGGAAATGAAATTTTAGGTTCTACAAAAGCATACACAAGAATATGAAAGGCCTATGACGTACACGTAATCGCATTAGGAGAACTCTCCTGATAGTATTGGGTCTAGAGTGCGTAAAGTCAATTTTGGCATTGACTACTGATAGCACTTAAAGTGGTGCTCTTCTAAGTCAAGCGACCTACTAGAGCTGAGGGATGACTCTGCTGACTCCATAAAACAATATTCGGATATTCTCTTACTCTGTGTCCTGGCTCACCACATCCAAAACACATATGACTACAATCTCTACACACACATTTATAATTTCTACCACATTCACTACAAAGTGGATAGGTATGACCACTGTTCCCACTACACTGGGTCTTGGAGCCTGTGCCCCATCCCGACTGTCATTTTGGAACTTTGGTACTGGCTCACTAGCTGAAGAAAGAGCTAGGGTTAAAATATCCTAAAAAACCTAAGAATGATTACCACCCTCTGACCTTGGATGAGTAAAACTAAAAGTAAATATGCTAGCCCTCTTACTCCCTCTCTCTTTCTCTTATCCTTCTCCTCCTCAATCTGTTGAGAATGGACCATAATCCTAGACAAGTCCATCACCTTAATCAGTATAGCAGTCTTACACTCCTTGGCTATATTATCAGCTACACCCCAAACAAACTTACTTATTCTAGACTTGTTATTAGACATCACATGAGGAGCATACCTCACCAACTGAAGAGAATACTCCTTCACACTTACACTTCCCTATTTCAGATTAATAAACTCCAACACCTTAGCTTCCCTTAACTCGAAAGGAAAGAACCTATAAAAAAGGTTGTGGCAATCTCTTTCCACTCTGTAGGCCATGTATCTGTGGCTATACCCTTCTTTCACAACTTACACCAGGTGTGAGCTACATCCTACAACTATTAAGTAGCCAACTATACACTCGCACTATATGAGACACCTATAATATCATTCATATTTTGAAGCATGTGAAAAAACTCCTGCGGATCCTCATTAGTGTTAGATGCCAAAAATAAAAGAGGATACATTCGAGTAAAATCCTAGATTGTTCCTGTGAAGGTATTAGATGCTGGATTAGTTGGGATAGAATTATGCTGGTTTTTATAAGATGCTACTGAGTGGGCTAAAGTGGTGAATGTAACTCTGAACTCGGTATAGGAAACATGCTCATTCAGGGGATCTTCCTAAATTGCTGGAGATAAGGGCTAATTTCTATTTCTTCTTTCGTTAGTCTTTCTGCGTAGTAAGTTCTATAAATGGATGGAATATTGAATTATAAAAGGAGTTTAAATAGAGTTCATGCTTCTTCACATGACATGAATAATGAAACAAGGGAAACTTTTCCTAAAAAGTATTGTAGCCTCTTTCCCATAAGTGTGGCGCGCTTCACACCCATATATAAGACTCTACTCAATGCAACTTTCATACTCCCTAGGAAAATTTACAATCTTAGGCTCTAATACCAAGTTTGTAATGCCCTTGGAGTACACACTGGATGCCAACGGTATATACAATCATGAGTGACCACAAGCTAACCCAGGGGCTGGTACCTACTGTGAGAACTGAATAATAATTACAAAATAAACATATGTGGAATTACTGAATATTCCATGAGGTTTTAAATACTAAAAATTTTTAGAATCATAAGTCTAAACACAAATGCCAAAAAATAACTGTCTGAAAACTGATAAAAGTATTGACAAATTGATTGACTGTCTGATCTAAAGCCTCTAAAACTGACTTAATAAGAGTTGATGGGAAAGGCCCCAAACTAACTCCAACTGACTACTAAACTTAAAATACTAAAATAAATATAATTGATCCTCAAAATATATGACTCACCAATATTACTACTATTGATGTGTTGGAATACCTAAGTACGGTCGGGAACTTGAGCGTCTGAACCTATGATATGAGATATCATAGCGCAAGAAATGAGTATATGGTCATTACTTTTAATATATTGGTATGCTAGATAAGGTTAGGTTGTTATGCATGGGTTATGTTCATGAGTATTAACTGACAAAATGAGTAGCATGAGGTAACTGACTAACTGATATGAATACATGAATGTTGTAAAATCTTAGAATGCATGACCAAACATATAACATAATTCTAAAATAGTGTATTAATAATGAAATTTGATAAGTAAATAACTGATAAACTATATTCTATGGTTAGCCAAAACTTAACTGAGTCCTAGACTGAATACTAAAACTAAAATTATGGGAGGTATCATCTAACAAACATGCCCTAAATCTGAGCTGATAGGGGTCCAACTTATAACACAAGTTGAAAGGGTGCTAGTATTGTTACATGGGTACTAATAATGGCTTTTAAACTCTAAACTAATAGGGAGAATCATTAGATACATGTCAACCCTAAACTAGCAGTAACATATCTCAAACCTACGTTGGCTACGTAGTTTTGTAACTCAGGGATTGCTACTAAGGGTCAAATCCAATACTTGAAGGAATTCCCTTGTCCCTAGGTTTGCTAGGTGTTAAATCCTACTCCTAACTGAACTGACACTGATTACGGGATGAACTAACTTTAACTAAAGAATGAACTAACTATGATTACTGAACTGATCTAAGTTAGACTGATAATGCTCATACGTGTTTGAAAATATTTTGAAATACTAAGACTAAGTAAAAAACTAATTTTTGGGTATTCATAACCTCCAGGACTCTATAAAAATAATAATATGGACACATGAAAGCTTTGAAGCCATGGAAGGAAATCATTGTCCACGATTATTAACTTAATCATTTCATCAAACATATAGGGGTCAAGACTTTAACAAGGGGGTGCTTTTAAACATGAAAAGATAGCACAATCACATGACCAAATCATAAACTAAAGGCTTTATTCTGAATTTGCATGAACATGATATGGAAATCACAATATTTAAAATATACTATGATGCATTCCACGTGAAAATAATTGAAATCATAACTTGAAACCAAATTACCAAGGTATAGATAAACATACTTCAAATTTTAAACATATAAGAGCTCTTTCTATGAAAACTCTTGGAAACATAACACATTACCAAAATTGATAAGAGTTTTATGGAGGTAATTCATTGTAAACATGTAATAAGTAGTAACTGTTCAAAACCTAATCATTTAGTCATTTCATCAAACACCTGACTGTTATAAATTAAAGCATGGGAATAGTTAAACATGAGATAATAACATAGTTACATTACTAAAATTCATGGGTTAAGGATATCACATGCAAAAATCACCCTTCAAACTGTTATAGATGAATTCCATCAAAAATAATTTGTAAGCATGATATAAAATCAAGATTAACGGATATAATTCATGATAATATATAAAGATAAAAAATTTAAAATTGAAAACGGATTTTGTGACTCCATGGGTGAAAAGGACCCATGGATGATAATCTAACATACTTTAATTGATGAATTTGTGAAAGTTCATAGTGGTTTTCTTGAAGCTTGAGCTTGAATCTTTAAGAAGCTAGGGTTTATTCTTGAGAGAGAATTGTTTTCTTTTGAGTGGGTTATAGGGTGGGAACTGCAAGCTCTGGTGTGGTGCACTGAAGCGGGCTCCACGGGCTCCACTACAGTGCACTATAGCAGGAATCGTGGGCTAATCGTGTTTCCTCACTTCCTCTCTCACAAAAATATCTATAATTTTTTGCTCGGGTATTGGCTTAAAGAAAAATTGGTATAATGAAAAGCTGACTCAATTATCCATAATTTGGTGGGTCTTTAGCTACAAAATTATACATTTATCTAAATTTATACACGTTCAAAGTAAACCCTTGTAGAATTGAATACCAAACCTTTAGTGAATCAAAGTCTCTTAGCTAAACATAGTTATAAGTGATTCTTATGAACATTTTTCCCCTTGAGATCACTTTACACACTAGGATAAAGATAATGACATGTGTATTCAAATAAAATTCATAGGATTAGAGTTAACACGTATAAGAATGATGCTTCAAATTCTAGCCCTATAAAATGGGGTGTTACAACTTAGAACTCCCCCAAGTCAACTTAACAATGTAATTTGTGGGTACATGGGAATTCCTTCTTAAAAATTGATGGATAAAGACATTGCTTGTAATCTATAGTTATTACAATGACACCACTACTTATATCCTTGGTTAATAATCAATAGAATAGTGGTTTGGTTGTGTGGTAATGGTTTTAATTGGTTAACTATGGTGGGATGTGATA